>NC_084516.1:10125276-10425276 GCF_024500385.1 Phyllopteryx taeniolatus | reverse complement strand
GAAAATACCATACCATTTTTTTTCATAAAGGATATAACATACTGTTACAGTGCGTTGACAGTGGTTGACCTCTGATCTATTCATATTTAGAATATTTCCCTCCAGAAGAAATAATGAAAATTGAATTAATGTGTTCCAGGGTCAAACTATCACAATCATAAAACCTTATTTAAGTAAAATTTTTAATAGTTTTTTTCCTTTTACACTAAGTGAGGCGGCACGGTAGCCGACTGGTTAGAGTGTCAGCCTCACAGTTCTGAGGACACGGGTTCAATCCCCGGCCCCGCCTGTGTGGAGTTTGCATGTTCTCCCCGTGCCTGCGTGGTTTTCTCCGGGCACTCCGGTTTCCTCCCACATCCCAAAAACATGCATTAATTTGAGACTCTAAATTGCCCGTAGGCATGACTGTGAGTGCGAATGGTTGTTTGTTTCTATGTACCCTGCGATTGGCTGGCAACCAGTTCAGGGTGTACCCCGCCTCCTGCCCGATGACAGCTGGGATAGGCTCCAGCACGCCCGCGACCCTAGTGAGGAGAAGCGGTTCAGAAAATGGATGGATGGATGGATGGATGGATGGATACACTAAGTGAACTGATTTCAGGCAGGGAATGGCATCTCGTAAGGAAGAAAAAAGAGATTTGTGATTACACAACTGGTTTCGTACTGTATATGCCAACAGAATAACAATAAAATGCAAGAGGAAGAAGCAGAAGAAAAAAGTTTCCATTCATGTCTGAAAGGGACTGGGAAGAAGAAGAACTCAACTGATAATATAAATAAAACAATATATCATGAACAAACAATAAAATGTGCTCTCAATCTTCACTTACTGCTTACTGAAATTACTGCTTTGAGGGCAATTCACTTCACTTTTTAAACATTCTTAACTTTCATAAAATTGTAACCGCTGTCAAACAATTGTAACCGCTGTCAAACAATAAAATGGGTCCTCACGGTGATGGATCGGTTTTGGGAGATTACTGCTTCTGCTTGCTAGATAAGTTGCTTCACATAAGCGCTAAACACAGGTCACTCTTAAGTGTCAACAAACATTCCATTCTTCTTCATCTATTCATTTTATTATTATCGACCTAGCCATATTGTACAGATCAACCACTGCAAAACCTGTATACCACTTTCCCACATCTTGCATCCATTTCTGGTTGTATGATCTTCATCCCTTTTATTCTCCATACCGCATCATGTATACCCTTCTGTGCGGGCATCACGCCAAAAAACACCAACAGCCAAAGAAAAAATCCCAGTGTGGATTTAATACATGGCAATTCACAAATATGCGAAGTTTTGCAATTTGTTTTGAGGGGAGATATGCGGAGGTATATGCGGAGGTTCCATCCATCCATTTTCTATACCACTTTTCCTCATTAGAGTCCTCTCCCAGCTGACTTCGGCCAGGAAGCGGGGTACGACCTGGACTGGTCGCTAGCCAACCGCAGGGCACATACAGTATAGACAAACATAGACGAACAACCATTCACACTCACATTCACAGCTAAGAAAGATTTTGAGTCTTCAATTAACCTAAAATGCAAATTGCCACTTTTTTGATATTCATGCACAGAGAGCAATAATTTTTTTTTTTTTTTTTTTCAGTGAGCCAACATTTTTTATTGAGGCACCAAACAATATTTTTTGGCCTCATTTAGTTATTTTTCTCTGCGCTTAACTTTCCTTGACACTGACTTGCATTTCAGAGAGGTTCTGGTTTTAGTTTCTCTTCAGCTTCCCTTGATAGCCTGCAGACAGCTCTTACTGGCAGTCCAATCTCTTCTCCAGCAGTGGCCAAAATACACATAGATGTACTGTATATGTCTACACATACTGGTACCATATGGACCTCCTCACAGACTCATGCATGCACAATATACTGTACATTTAGCGCATGCGTACAGACCCAAATGTTCTGAACGCACATCTTAACACGTAATCACATGTAGCTAGTCCTCCAAAGCCTTCATATTCTGTTCTTTTCACTTATATTTCACTAGTCGCACACGTGGGCCCAGCGGTAATCAATTTAAAATTAGAGCAAGAGCTACTCCAAGAACTTGAGCACTGCTTGCCAGCTCTGACTCTGAGGCCATACTTTTCTTGGTATGTGTGCGTGTGTGCGTGTGTGTATGTGTATGAGAGAGGCAGCAAGAGCCAGCTTTTGATATTGAACCAACTTTGAGGGGCCTACAATGGGGCATTTCTTCTCCACTCTGCTTCTTTTCAAGTAGTATATCCCCGCTCATACTCACCAAAAGCAGAGCCAGCATTTTTAGGCAGTTCTTTGAAACGAAATAATAATTTCAAATTAAATCTCTACTACAAGTTTGGTCCCCTTTTCGTCTGACCTTGGTTCCCGATATTAATTACAGTTCCTACTGCTCTAACCCGCATCGTGAAGCCACTAAAGTGGAGTCTGGTCTTGTGGCTTAGAGTTGTGGCTTCCTTTTAGCTTAGCTGACCAATAAAAATAGTGTTGTTGTGATAATGCCTGTGGCGTTTCGTTTGAATATAAGTTTAACGTGCATGAAAAATGTACAGTGGACACTCTGTATTCTTGATTTATCCATTCCAAAAACCGAATTGTACAAAAACTGAATGTAAATCAAATTCATCTGTTTCAGACACCCAAAAGTATATCTAAAAATATTTTATTGAGATTAAATACAGTTTACTATACACAAAACAATGTGAAATAAATGTAAATGACTGAATGAAATGGGCGGCATGGTGGCCGACTGGTTAGAGCGTCAGCCTCACAGTTCTGAGGACCAGGGTTCAATCCCCGGCCCCGCCTGTGTGGAGTTTGCATGTTCTCCCCGTGCCTTCGTGGGTTTTCCCCGGGTACTCCGGTTTCCTCCCACATCCCAAAAACATGCATGAATTGGAGACTCTAAATTGCCCGTAGGCATGACTGTGAGTGGGAATGGTTGTTTGTTCCTATGTGCCCTGTGATTGGCTGGCAACCAGTTCAGGGTGTACCCCGCCTCCTGCCCGATGACAGCTGGGATAGGCTCCAGCACGCCCGCGACCCTAGTGAGGAGAAGCGGCTCAGAAAATGGATGGATGGATGGATGGATGGATGGATGGATGAATGAAATGGACAAATGAAGGTTAAACATCACTTTTACCTTCATTGAAGACTCTTGATGGCATCTGAAAAATGGCAAGGAGGGGACAGGGAGGAGAGGGTATTGTTTGGAAACGTAAGCATTTTCATACATTGCAATGAGTTCTTTCTTGAATTGTATTGTGTTTCTCATCTTTTTTATTAAAGGGCCGGCACTTGGAACATTCTTTGGCCCCATTGTGGCTTATTGAACAGTCACACTCTATTAATAAGCACAAAAACCTTCGAAGTGCTTTGATGAATGCACGGGGTAAGGCAAATTGAAGAAATCACTCAATTAAGTTGCTTTTTTGTCACCGCCACCTTTCTGTTTTTTGGAAATAAATCGCCAAATTACCGTAATTTCTTGTGTATAATGCAAATTTTTTCCTCCAGAAAATTGTCAAAAGTCAATAGCATTACACATAGGTATAGGGGAAAATGAAAAAACCTTTCACATTTCATAAATCTATGCCACCATCTAGAGGTTATGAAAAAGCTGTACACTTCCATTCCAATGTCACCGCCACCTTGAGGTTATGAGAGAGGTTCACACCTTCATTCTAATATGCCGCCACCTCGAGGTTATGAAAAAGGTGTAGCCTACACTTTCATTCCAATAGGACAGGGGTACGTATGACTGTATATATGTGCAGTTGTGCTCATAAGTTTACATACCCAGGCAGAATTTGTGAAATATATATATATATATATATATATATATATATATATATATATATCATTATTTTATTTTTTTTATCAAATATGACTCAACAACAACCATCATTAATTTCTTTATTGTTATGTTTTGTTTAATGAAAATGCTTTTCTGAAATGCTTGACAGTTTTAAGTTGATTAAAGTAAAATTAATTGTGTTTTGCCGAGCCCTTCATATTTTCTTTAAAGAATTATACCCATCTTACAAATTCTGCCTGGGTAATCAAACATATAACAACTGTGTGTTTTCTCATTTACTAAATGAAAGTAGGGCTGTGAATTTCAAAATAAGAACAAGTAAATAAAAAACGTATTACGTTCAAATAAAGTGCTTAACTTCAGAATAATTCTTTGAATTAGGTAGAACGGTTTTCCAGAATTTTGGGGTCAACTTTGGGGGTGCGTATTATACATTGGTGCGCATTACACACGAGAAATTGTGGTACACGGGCAGGTGGATGAGATTGGTCGGGACCTTTTTCAACTGTACCAAAAACAGGCAGATGTACAAAAATGTGGCAAATTTCCAGTGGTAGGTTGAAAAGGATGTGCAAATCATCGTATTCTGTTTTACACAAAGTCGGTTTATACAAGTCCGGGTTGATTTTTTAACCTATCGGTGCCGTAAATCCTCACTGCCTTGAACCAGCTGCTTCCTTTCTAGCTAGCTCACTGCCTTTCAGTGGCGCTGTGTTAGATCAACTTAATCCAATTCATTCTGCCGCGGTCGCCGACTCGCCGTTCACCTAGGGAATGGCTCATTTCGTCTTGGGTTGTGGCACTGCCATGAATATCTCTACAACTCCTCGGGACTAGGCGAATGAACAAACTTCATGTGGAGCTCTCATTGGAGCTACATATGTGTACATGCGCAGAAACTATGCGCAGTAAGTCCAAATGGAACAAAGGCTAACAATTGTGTAAAAATGTTTCTAATGTAAATGCGGCATGGAAGCATTGCAGATCTTGTCAGAATAATGTAAATAGTATGTCATTCTTTGATTCGTTGTTATTCTTATTCAAATATTCTGATTCGGCATTCTTTTTTTTTTTCGAACTTGAATGCCAATTCAGAAGTCACCACCAATTCGTGCAGAGTCCTAATGCACATTAATTTTAGTATTCACATGTGATGTTTTTAGGGAATGTAGAGTTAGTATCTCAATATTATTATAACTTTATAGGGAATAACCTTGGTTGTGCTAAAAACGGCATGCATGCTTGAAATATAATAGCGAAGTGAAATGTTTGAAATGTTTCCTAAAATGCTCTTCTGGCTTGTCTGGACACTCTTGATATCTGCTGCTGGATAGTTTTTATCAATCATCCACAGGACTTCCACTTTGAATTTGAACACTGGCTACGGTAGTTGCCATCTAATCTGTAACTAGCACGCCATATTGTATTAAAAATGTATTTGTTCATGTAGTTTTTCATTGCACATTGGTGCAAAAGATGGTAGTGAAACAAATTAAACTGTCAAGTCTTTTCAACCCAGAACCACAACATTGTCCCTCGTTTGGTCTTTATTCACATTGCTTCATTGTCCATGTTCAGATAATATAGCAAAATAGATGTTTCTCTCACTGCTCTTTCCTGTGTTACAGGAACAAAAAATACAGAGGGTGATTTTTAGGAAATTCGGGCACTTCTGCATATGAAAAGTGCTTCATTTACAGCAGTGCCCACAGCCTCGTCAGCCAGCCACCAAGGAGCGAACGTATGGTAAAGGCTTCATTAAGGGCTTAAAGGCTTCACCGCACTCCGTGTCCATCTTAAAAAAACAAAAGCTTAAAATGGTACACTGATTTCCAATGTAGTAATATAGAAGCTTTTATTTTGAAGTTGCCCCTCTCAGCACGTTGTCGGAGAGGCGGCATGTCACGGTAAGACACAATTAACAATCGTTGTAGCGTCTGCCTTGATTTAAACTTTTCGGCTGGCATGACCGCAGTAAAAAAGCGCCAGAAGTAAATAGAGAGGGAAATCACAACTGTCAAGTTCCTTGCAGTTTATGACCGTGCACGACTGACCAATCAAGCAGAAAAACAGAGACGTACCCTTCCTTGACAGTTCACTATATAGACAGGGATTTTCGAATGAAAGCAGGCTGCTGCGACATCCCTGCTGAATGTAAACATGAATGGCGGTTGCCAAATACGGCGTTCATCCCCGACATATGAAGGCTCGTATATAGTGTCCCCAGCCGGGTTTTGTCCTGGAAGCCCCGAGCAAAACCTGGCACTCTTGAATGAAAAGGAACTTTCGTTCGAAAACCGTTCTTTGATGCCACAATGAGTGCTTTCTCAATAACAATTCAGTTCACGTGCACGTTCGCCCAAAATATGAAATATTTCATTAACTTTTGTTCATTGAACTTGTTCAGGCACAACACTAACTATGGAAGACACTATAAAAGGTTTTGGTCCTTATACGCCATTTGAGAGGCGGGCTTGGTGGTTTTAAGTTTATTTGTTAGCGTTTTTGCGCTCGTGTTTGTGCTTGCGTGTGTGTGCGAGTAGGTGCTGACCTAATTCTATTGGAATGTCTATTGAAGATGCTTATGAACCAGCTCCACCTTTTCAGTGAAATTTTACTGTAACCTTTGACACAAATGTTTTTTTTCTTCCTCCTCTATTTATCAGTGCCTTTTCATGATTTTCTTGGCTCTCTCTCTCTCTGCTTTTTTTTTGCCTCCTGGCTCCCCACTCCTGCTGTGTTTGTTGTTTTTATGGAACATCAGTGTTTTTAAAGGAGGTTAAAGGGACGTTATGGAGCATGATGATGATATCAGATTTGGCAGGTACATAACAGAAACTAATGGAAATGAAGTTGAAACTGCACAAGCAGTTTCTTTCAGATTGTGATCACACTGCCACAAAAAATGTGTTATAAATTTTTTTTTACCTGTCATAGTCATGATAAATCTTTGAATGCCATACATGCCCAGCACGTTTATACTACTGTTTACTCTCTTGTGATTTTTTTATAATTTTTTTTCTTTCTTTCTTTTCTACCACTATGTGAAATTTTATTTTATTTTGAATTTATAGCTGTAGCAGAACCTCAGGAATTCCAATAATGTTTTCACATTGGAATTTGAATTGTTTCCTTTTATATATTGATTGTGGAATGCTAACATTTGTTATAATTTCAGTCTTTTGACAATTGGCAATCTACCATTTTGTCTTTTAACCTCTGTGTACTGTTCAGAGAGTGAACACCAATATTTAACAGGACAGGGACTGGAGTCTGGGGGTGGGTGCCAGCTCCTAGCAACACCTTAATGCACTTTCCCTGCTGTCATCACTTACATGGAAATGGATTCTAATTTGTCCGGAAGAGGCAAGTCAAAAAAAAAATGTAATAATCTAATTTGCTCTACATCTATCAGGAGCATATCGACAGTCATAATAAAGTAATTAGTAATAAGTATGAACACGATTAATTCATCTTGGAAATTATGTTATCTTGCCTTTTTTCAAAGGAAAATGTTAGCGATAAAAGAATGTATTGTATAATTAGAGAAGCACTATAAATTAATTCGATTTATTTGATTGTTCATAGTTTTTGTTGAATTGGTCATATTTGCTACTAGTCACGATAGTGGCAGCATAGTCAGTAGTGTAACATGGAATTCTTCTATACCACTATTCCTTGTTTGGGTCGCGGGGAACAAGCCAACTTGTAGAGAACTCAAGACACAGACACATACACACACATACACCTACGCACACGACTCTCAACAGATTTTAAAACTACGTATATCATGGTGGTGCATTTAAAATCTGATTCATATCTCTCTCTCTTCATCTGAATTGCATGGTCTAAATAGAAGGCTGTTATATGAGTTTTACTGTGAACGTCTTACCTGATCCATTTGGAGACTTAGAGTCGGTCATAAATGCTAAGCCAAACCATTTTGTAAAGGTGGTGATATGTGGTAGCCTACCAACACAAACCTGAAAAAAATCCTCCTCATCTTCATATCTGATGAAGATAAAACAGAAAGAAGTACCTACCTGTAAATAGCCTGGATGATATACAGTAAGAAGTGTTTCATAGTTTACCATAATTTCTCGTGTATAATGCGCACCCATGTATAATACGCACCACCAAAGTTGACCTAAAAATTCTGGAAAACCCCTCTACATATGCATAATGCATTTTTACAATGCATGCTTTTGCTTCTACCCATATGATCAAAACGAATTATCTGTATTTTGTTAGTTTAAAAAATAATAATTATTCTGAAGTTAGTCACTTTATTTGAGCACGTAATACTTGCTTTTTATTTACTTGCTCTTATTTTGAAATTCACAGCCCTATTGATATTTAATAAATGAGAAAACACACAGTTGTGCTCACATGTTTGATTACCCAGGCAGAATCTGTAAGCTGGGTGTACAATTCTTTAAAGAAAACATGAAGGGCCAGGCGAAACACATTTAATTGTATACAAATTTTATCCACATTTAATACACATTTCATTTTATTTTAATGGGATTCAAATTAAACTGTCAAGCGTTTCAGAAAAGCATTATCATTAAACAAAACATAACCATAGAGAAATGAATGATGGTTGTTGTTCAGTCATCAGTCATATTTAAAAAAAACAATCCATCCATCCATCCATCCATTTTCTACAGCTTATCCGAGGTCAGGTCGCAGGGGCAGTAGCTTTAGCAGGGACGCCCAGACTTCCCTCTCCCCAGCCTCTTCATCCATCTCTTCCGGGGGGATCCCGAAGCGTTCCCAGGCAAGCCGAAGGATGTAGTCTCTCCAGCGTGTCCTGAGTCGTCCCCGGGGTCTCCTCCCGGTGGGACGTGCCCGGAACACCTCACCAGGGAGGCGCCCGGGAGGGAGCCGAATCAGATGCCCCAGCCACCTCATCTGGCTCCTCTCGATGTGAAGGAGCAGCGGCTCTACTCTGAGGTCCTCCCGGATGATCGAGCTTCTCACCCTGCGGAGGAATCTCATTTCGGCCGCTTGTATCCGGGATCTTGTTCTTTCGGTCACGACCCACAGCTCGTGACCATAGGTGAGGGTAGGAACGTAGCTCGACCGGTAAATCGAGAGCTTCGCCTTTCGGCTTAGCTCCTTCTTTACCACAACGGATCGATACAAAGTCTGCATCACTGCAGACGCTGCACCGATCTGCTTGTCGATCTCCTGTTCCATTCTTCCCTCACTCGTGAACAAGACCCCAAGATACTTGAACTCCTCCACTTGGGGCAGGATCTCATCCCCGACCTGGAGAGGGCACGGCACCCTTTTCCGACTGAGGACCATGGTCTCAGATTTGGAGGTGCTGACTCTCATCCCAGCCACTTCACCCTCAGCTGTGAACTGCTCCAGTGAGAGTTGGAGGTCACGGCTTGATGAAGCCAACAGAACCACATCATCTGCAAAAACCAGAGATGCAATACTGAGGCCACCAAACCGGACACCATCTACGCCTCGGCTGCGCCTAGAAATTCTGTCCATAAAAGTTATTAACAGAATCGGTGACAAAGGGCAGCCTTGGCGGAGTCCAACCCTCACCGGAAACGAGTCTGACTTACTGCTACTTAAAAAAACAATATTTCACAAATTCTGCCAGTGTAAGTAAACTTATGAGCACAACTGTACATATATGCAGTCATACGTGCCCCTATCATATTGGAATGAAAGTGTATGCTACACCTTTTTCATAACCACTAGGTGAGGGTGGCACAATAGAATGAAAGTGTACAGCTTTCTCACAACCTCTAGGTGGCGGTGGTATATTGGAATTAAAGTGTACAGCTTTGTCATAACCTCTAGATGGCGGCATACATTTATAAAATGTGAAAGTTTTTTTCCATTTTACCCTATACCTATGTATAATGCGCACTATTGACTTTCGACAATTTTTGGGGAAAAAAGAAAATGCGCATTATACATGAGAAATTACAGTAGGTGTTACTGATCTGAAGGTGCTGTTGTCTTTTGTCTTAATGCGGGACAGCCTGTTAGCCTGATATTTAAGGATACCAGAGACCTGCTGGTAACCTTTTAATAGCAAAATGTTGCTGCATCTTGCAGCCTTTAGACGCGATATTAATGCCAGTGTTTAAAACTTTCAGACCTGTGCCTGTGAATATCGCCATTCAACCAGGTCATTGTATTCTCGAGACATTAATTTGATCACAACTGGACTTTTCTAGTTGTCTTACCCTCTAACTTAGGGTATAAATACTTGGGTTTCCACACCAACACTAAGGCTATGTGCATGCATTGATGGAGCCTGCACGAATCAGAGGCGAAACATCTTCTAAGATCTTCTAACCAAAACTATGTAGCTGCAATCAATTCAGTGCCTTTAGAATGCTTTGAAACCTATTTTAAAAGTTTGCCTTTTCCATTGTTGTGTAAATGAGTGACCAAAACCACAGTTTGGATCTTGTGTATCTCTTGTGTAAAGAACACTCTGTGTCTGTCAACGTAGGTTATAATGAGAATCTTAAATTTGATGATGTCGTTAACGGGAAGCTAATGCAAGGAGGCCAAGACAGGGGTGATGTTACATCATTACTGGTTAACATCTTAACAGTAGCATTGTCAATGAACAAAGGATTAATTTTGGCTCAATACCGGGGGGTGGGAATCTCTAGGTACCCTACGATTCGATCCAGTTATGATTTAGAGGCCTATGATTCAATTCAATTTGATTACCATCTCGATGCATATTTTTTTTCACTGTCTGCTTACAAATTTTAAAACAATATTTGTAATGACCCATACTGTCGTGATTGGAATAAATAACATACATTATCTTCTATGAAAACTAAAGAGAAGATGTTGCAAATTTTACATAATAATTCATACAAGGTGCCACGGTGGACGACTGGTTAGAGCGTCTGCCTCACAGCTCTGAGGAGTTGTGTGGAGTTTGCATGTTCTCCCCGTCCCTCATGGGTTTTCTCCGGGCACTCCGGTTTCCTCCCATATCCCAAAAACATGCATAGTAAGTTAATTGACAACTCTAAATTGCCCATAGGTGTGAATGTTAGTGCGAATGGTTGTTTGTTTGTATGTGCCTTGCGATTTGCTGGCAACGAGCAATCAGGGTGTACCCCGCCTCCTGCCCGATGATAGCTGGGATAGGCTCCAGCACGCCCGCGACCCTAGTGAGGAGAAGCGGCTCAGAAAATGGATAGATGGACAATTCATACAACAAGTGGCGGTCTTAGCTTGAATGGTGCGAGACCCCATTTTGCACCCCCCCCATATTGCACATAGCAGATACTGCCACTGTGTACACACAACAAATGGTTCTCAGCTTTGCAAAAAGCCAACGTATGTGCCTAGAGCAAGTTTACCTCTCCGAGTTGCTCAATGGTTTGCTGAATGGCAAAAAAAGATCGGAACGGCTGTTTTTCCTACTTCTTTGGGTGGGAATGCTTCATGTGATTCCTCATGTTTGTTCTGTTTCCCACATATTTTATTCCCATTATTCCATTTTTAATCCCACTAAAGCACTCTTCGTTATATGGGCAAAATTGACAGAAGTTTTATCATTCCGCCATCATTACTTTAACAAACGATTGCAGACATTTTCTAATCAATTCAGCATTACTTACATCTCAAAATGTAATCATACATGTAATTTATCACTTGATTTATGCCTGCACAAAATGTAAACTAATACCCAATGACTAAAGGCGGCTGGCTCTCACTCACTTAGTCCCTATGTATTCCCTCCCCACTGTTTCCAGGTGCTTGTTCATGGGGGATTTATTGGCTGCCTCTAAATATTTAAGAAGTGTACTGCTTGACCTGCTGTGTATAAAAATTGGCCTGACATAACCATTTGGCAATTACTAAATTCAATTATAAGCTTTTTGTTCTGTACTATTCTTTTAAATCATTTTAAAATAATCAACACAAACAAATGAAACCATTAAAAGGAAAGTGACTAAATCAAGGATCATATCTGACCACTGCTTTACATTGACAAGAACATTGTAAATTTTATTATGTATAATCTGGTTTTCGTCACTGCTCATATCAGCTATTACAAACATGCATCACTTCCTGTTTACCAGCAGTCTGCCAGAAAATAAAAACAGACAAACTGCTCAGCGTTGTATACAAAGGCTTTCTGTGTTGTTATGTTTGTTCCTAGCAGGACAATGGTGTGATATAAAATGCACATCATGCTCCTCTCCATGCCTTTCTTTTTGCGTGTTAGTACTATTTACTGTAAGTCATTACACATTCATTTGGTTTGGACTGTGCTTTGTCTGACCTGAAGCTATGCATACTTTTATGCATCGTTAAACAGACGCTGATTTATGTTGTGCACAGTAAATATAACTATGCCTGTCTATTCTCTCTCCTCATCCCATGTTTTTTACTCACTTAGTTTTCCAACATCAGTTTCTCTTCATGACACTTTTTCTCTCAGCGACACTACTTTCACTCTCCTTCTCTCCTCAGTGCATGAGCACTGTCAGTAGTAATGGGCACAGGCATGGAATTCCCAGCAGAATGACTCACTACTAGAAATTCGGGGTCGATGTGTGATGGTTTTTGTGGGTGGATGGGTGGAAATGGGTGGAAGGGGTTATCTGCTCACCAATATTTTTCCTTCCTGCTGATAAAAATTGCGGAAACTCTTTGATAACCGTGTTAAAGGTCTGTCTAAATAACAATAGCTGATTGCGTGGTTATTGATGTTTGTGAACTGTTACGCTTACAGCACTTGTAATGGTAACCACCAAGTGTGCATATAGTAAAATACAACTCCAACATATATGGATTTACACCAGGTCTGTGTGAACAAGAATCGCTTGGACACTGTTGTTTTCTTTAAAAAAAAAAACCTTACTGAAAATACAATGAAAGTGCTTAACCACTTTTGCAATATGTCTGACACGTAAACATATCCTACTTGTTCTTAAAAAGCAGTATTTTGCAATTATGTCATTTGTTAAACTGGAATCTTTCAGTAAACGGTTTGGAGTGGTATATGAGTCTCTGGGATGCCTAGTGTTTAAAATTGTCTCATTGTTACAAAATGACACATTCATCAATCACAGCTAAACCTGTACATCCTATTTTGTGTATATGCATGCATTTTTTATCCTCAATGTTGCATAAAATGGCAATCTCCAACTATCTGCTGTATGTCTCTATAATTGCTTCCAGCAGTTGTGTGGCGCCAGTCAAATGCATTTGGACGCTGAATTTACTCTCTCTCTCTCTCTCTCTCTCTCTCTCTCTCTCTCTCTCTCTCTCTCTCTCTCACTCGCTCTCACACAGACACGCACGGTCGCACACACACGCACAGACACACGCACACACACAGGCGATCAGCAAAGTGTGCAAAATCAGATCTAGGCATAGTTTTTTTTTGGGGCTCGTCCACCTGCTGTCTTATGGATGTGAACTGAGTTAAGTATAGCAATCATTATCAGCAACTAAGCGTGTGCATGTGTGAGTTCATGCATTTCATATATATATATATATATATATATATATATATATATATATATTTTTTTTTTTTTCCCAGGCTTTGACTACAGGCCAAGTAACTGGCTGGTCTCTTGCAGTTAAAAAAAAAAAAAAAAAGCCAAAACAACAACGTTCTAACATTTTATCTGGGGATGGGGGGAAATACTTCTTGTCTTTAAGTGTTTGACTTATTGTTTAATTCCACATCTGGTGATAGGTTGCACAGCTAGAAATTTATTGGAAAGGTTTGGACTGGGTGTATGTTTTAAGCCGTGTTGATTTAACAGAGAGCAGATGTGATGGGTTGGTGGTTGCTGAACCAGTGAACCAGTCTCAAAGTGAAACCTTTTACATTATATGGACCAAACTATCCAAACGTGGCTATTCCATAAAGAGTCTCTTTACTCAGAAAAAAAAAATGTCAGAGGGCACTAATGTTGGCAGAGAGGGGAAAGCTCACAATCTCTCGTGGTTTAAAGTTTAGAGGTTGTTTGATGGGGTTGAAGTCAGGGAACTGTGTGAACCAGTGAAGTTCTTCCACACCAGGCACTCATCCAACCACACCTGTGGCCTGTGCCTTGAGCATGTTCTGTCATGGAACAGAAAAGGGACTTCTCCAAACTGGTCGCACAATGTTGGAAGCATATAATTGTCCAAAATGTTTTGATGACAAAAACATTATTTAGTTGAATTTTCCCAATCCGGTCACATGCTCGGCGCCTCTCACCGTGGGCAACTCCAGAGTGGAAGGGAGTCCAACCCCTCTTGAGAGGACTGGTACCACAGCCCAAGCTGTGTGTGGAGGCGAGTCAGACTATATCTAGTCGGAACTTCTCGACCTCACACATCAGGTGACATTCCACGTACCTAGAGCCAGCTTCTGTAGCCGGGGATCGGATGGCCAAGGTCTCTGCCTTCGGCCACTGCCCAGCTCACACTGCACCCAACCCCCATGGCCCCTCCCACAGGTGGTGAGCCCATGGGAAGGGGGAGGGGGGCGATGCTTGTCGCTTTTTAAAAATGCCTTTTAAAACCGGTACAACAGTACAGTACAGCATACATAAACCAAAAAAGGAGACCACGCTCTACCTAGCATTATGGGGCAAGTCGATTGACAAAAGAAAAGAGGAACTTTATCAAATGCGTCCATCTATTAGCACGCACTCTCATCAAGCGGCACCTTATACAAAGGTGCTGCCCAATGACGTTGCTTCTAAACACCTGTAAGAGAACTACATTACCCAAACGACTTTTGCGGCAATGTCAGTGTTCACTGTTTGAGGCGGAGTAAAGCGCTCTGGTTTTATTTCTACAATGTTGCACTGTGTGGAATTGATTCATAGTAAGGTTGGATATTTTAAATGTACCGTTAATTTGTTTGTATCATTTTTTGTACTGAACCACTAATATGCTATAGTAAGATTTTACTTGTTTACTTGGTTAGAACCACTGCTGGACTAGACTTATGGCCATAAAAAAGTATCATTATGGGATACCTTTTATTTATTTGAACAAATAAAAATTCAAACAGTTAAGACATTTTGGATGCATTTTTCATTTCACCTTTAGTAGCTTAAATGTGACGAAGTAAGACGTTAATTACACTCATGATAGCACACTGATATATTGACATGTATTTAAGTTAGTCACTCTACACATGACTGGCACGATGTAATTTTCCAAAGGCACACAAAACGGCGTGTGCTTTTTTTATGGGAGTGCCCAGGTTCTTACTTACAGCTAGCTTCAGCTGAATATTGTCCAAACAGTCAAGTTGTTTTAAGCAAGATAAAAAGGGGCAGTTTCTTTTCTTTATGAGGTTTTTTTTTTTTTTTGTCTCAGTTTTTCAGTAGTTATTACATTTACATGAGGCGTTAAGGGAGTGAAAATTATGCTTTACACGACCAGGATTTTTGGGGCCAATCACCGATCAGCGAGTTTAAAAAAACGATAACCGATCACCGATCCGATCACAAAATGGAGCAATATGTCTATTTAAATAACATTTACTGTGTACTGTACGCTGAGTATCTTCGAAAGTATTCTCTTGTCGGGTCATGTTTTCTAATCAGTCAGGTCAAACCAACATTACAACATGACAGAAATAATGGGTGCTTACTTACTGTAATTAAATTACTTTATTGTAATTTAAATTACTTCACACACACCGAAACTTTAGAGCATGATTCAATAGAACACCGGGATGTTTACGCACAACTGTTAGTGCGAGCACTAGCTTGCTAGGCTGCATAATGTTTTGTTGCCTGCTTGCGAGCCGTATCGTATTAAAAGTATGTAAACATACCTCAAGCAATTTTTGAATAAAAGTCCTCTCCTGACCACCGGGGACCACCAACACACGTTTTCCCCCATTTTGTTCTTACAATACACGTGGCGCAATCCATTGTTGTTGTCGTCGCTATGGTAATGAGTGTATCCCGTCGCGTTTGGGTTGACGATAGAGCCCAGTGATCGTAAAAGATGGGATGTGGTGGTATCGGAATACAAGATTTTATTCTAGTAGTCTGAGAAAGATCGTGAAAGACCAAATTTGTCTTGTAGTCTGATCCAGGCTTGTTGTCTGTCCCACACTGCCAACATATTTAAAAAATAAAAAAAAAAAATTATTGGATATTTACAGTACTACATCAAAAGACGCGCGACAAGGCAAAAAATAAAGTAACTTTTGGATTCAGATATTCTGTACATGATGGAAACGCGGAGTAAATGTCTTTTGCGGAGCCATTGATCGGATCTTGGAATTATGACATTAAGGCCGATCAGCATAAAATGCTAATTATCGGCCGATACCGATCAAACCGATCAGATTGGTGTAAAGTCTAGTGAAAAGTGGACCCAAAGAAGGAGTGGTTCTGGTGAGCTTTTGTGGTTCTTGTGTGAGAAGAAGGAATGTTTGCCAGAGGAGCGCCAGCACACTTGTTTGAACAAAAGGTGTGCACATTGTCTCATTTAGTGTGAAAGCAACAAAGAAGGTCCAAGTCATTTATGTAACCACCCATCCATCTGTCCATCCATTTTCTGTACTGCTTACTTACCCTCACGAGGGTTGCGAGCATGCTGGAGCCTATCCCAGCTATCATCGGGCGAGAGGCGGGGTACACCCTGAACTCGTCGCCAGCCAATTGCAGGGCACATATAAACAAACAACCAGTCGCACTGACATTCACATTCACATCCTACGGGCAATTTAGAGTCGCCAATTAACCTACCTTGCATGATTTTTGGTATGTGTGAGGAAACCGGAGTACCCGGAGAAAACCCACGAAAGCCACAGGGAGAACATGCAAACTCCACACAGACTAGGCCGGATTTGAACCTGGGTCCTCAGAACTGTGAGGCAGATGTGCTAACCAGTCGCTCACCGTGCCACCTTATGTAAACAGGATCATACAATTTCTTGCTACATTAGGGAGCATGAGCCTAAAACTCACCCACAAATTTGCATAAACAGGTTTGTCAGTAACTAATTTGTAATGCCAAGGAATGTCTTTAGGGAAACATCTGTTTGGCCAGTGTTTGTGGTCCTTGGGTTCTCTTGCGGGACAGCTGGAACAAAATGTCTTGGCCTGTTTGAGTAATATAAAATGCAGCCTACATGAAGCTGTTACCAAGCAAAACAGGTTGGACACCTCTTTTGAAAAATGGAGAAAAACAACAACATTACAGTTATGTAATTTCATATCATGATACCAATTTATGTCCTGATATAGAATTTTTCCTTAAAATTACATTACATAAATGGCAGAGTAAAGAATGAAGGGTAGGTGTTTTGGTAAACAAGTCTCGTTGTTGAGATTAACCGTAGATACTATAGGTTTTGTTTACAGAGGTGCTGTTATGATTTTGAAGTTATGAGGTTTCTTCTGCAAAAAGCTTCCAAGCCTTTTTTTAGCAGTATCATTTTGATGCACTTTTGGCTGTCGTTTAAACTTTTTATTGCTGCGGTATCTCTGGAGAAAGGCCAAAGGGGACATGACTTGACTGTGGTTAGCATTAGCACCTGGTGCTGTTTATAGTGGCACTCTCTGCCACCCGAGAGGGAGTGTAAATTAGGCACCCGACACCTTGCTGCATTCATGATGGAGGGTTATTTTTCTTTGGGATAGATTTAACGGTTGTATCAGTAACTCTTTTAAGTCCTACCCTTGCAAATCTCACCGTTATGGATTGTTGCCTTCTATAGTTATTAATGACCAAGTATCGGCAGCACTTCGTCAAATGAATAAGCAACATGAGTAATTTTGCTGATGCAGGATGATCAGGGTAGGTTTGAGATACCTGCAAACAATTCAACCTTTTAGTCCTCAGATATTAATGTATAACTTGGTTTCCAAGCTCCTTTTTACAAGTACTAATCAACACACCTTACTCATGCTTATCAGCGCTGAACGAGAAATAATCCAATCACGCAAGAATTTGATTGTTTTGTTGATGTTATGTTCAGGTTTGTGTTACTGATACTGTAATGAAGTATACAGGATATTTATGTATTTATTTATTTTGACAGGAAATTGTTTTAGGGTCTTCAAACACACTTTAAAAACAATACACACATTTAAACACCATGCATGCAAATCAGTCGCCTTTCGGCGAAATTTGACGTTTTGAACTCAAAATAGGCCATTTACGTGAACTGCATAGATCTGATACGTTTTTCCTGGAGTGGGTAGGTCGCCGTCACTGACGTCAGAGGCTGTTAATACTTGAACGCTGGCAGCTATATCCATTCCACACATCCACCATTCACACATAGTTGTGAATATTACTCCACGGCGGACTAATTTGCGGCCTGAGGTTCTGCCTGTGCGCTCGGGTCCTGGATTGGTTAAGTCACAAGAGTTGACGAGGCCAGAAAAAAACTTCCGTTGCTTCTGCTGTTAAGAAGTAATGGTACTTTTACTCCATTACAATGATCTAAATGTCGCTCACTACTTTTTTTTGATCAATTATTGCTTATTTAGCAACTATTTCGTGCGCGAGACTTCGACTTCCGCATCAGGCGCCAGTTTAAGCGCTAGTGACGTTTAAGTCTGGTTCACCAATCAAACGACACAAGAAAGACTTCACACAATGTCTTCCATTGGGCTGTACTATCAATTGGGTTAACTGGTTAAAAAAAGGTATTTCAGATTAATTAAAAACAAATAAATAAATAAAAAACGAAACACGAAATAGCGGGACCACGTAACATGAACCACAATATACCGGGGGTTTACTGTATGTGCATTCTTTGGTTTCAAATGTGAGGTTATACTGGGTGCTCGATAGCGAACGCCACGTCCAACCCTGTATGTGTGCATTTTGCATTGTGTGAATATCTGGCATATGGTAGCCATCTTGCCCTGGCGGCTGAGCTAACGGAAATTCCAGCATCGTAGAATTTAGGCCAAGATATTGCCGCAGCACTTACTCAGTCACTCAAACGCACACACGCGAACACACACACACACGCACACACACGTGTGCACACGGACTCGCACACACACAGCACAGGTCAGGTTTGTGTTACGTGTGCCAAATAAATTCTGAAAAGAAATAATTTGAGTAACTCACTAACAAGTCTCTCGGAGTTTGGCATACTCAGGTTGCTTAACGTCATTATTCCAATGTTCTCACTTAGAAAATCGCTTATAGACACTCTGGTCTTTATCTGCAGATTGACTGAGTGCTATCTCTGTAGACACATGGCAGCCATTATTTCTTGTGTGTTTAAGTCTTTGGCATTTTCCACAGATTGTATATGGCACAAACTTTTGTAGAAGACTAACTTGATCTACGTGTCCTGTTGTAGCAATGTCTTCCATAATACAGCTGTTCTTCATTTAAGGTTTAAATATCTCGGGTTCTCAGACCACATATTTCTCTCAACCTCAATTATTCTGACACAAAAAAAAGTAGGTACCTTTTATTACAAACATTTTGCAACTTTGAGCCTGGTTTGTTAAATATAATCTTAACTTTATTAGCTTCAATGTCAACCGTCTACTCGAAAACAAGCAATTGCACCACCTATGCCATAGTTCATTTTCCTATCAATAATTTACTTATAAACGTGTAATGTATTTTAAGTAAGTGTTTTCTGAGTTCAATCAGGAGACCTAATTTGATTATTACAGGTGTTCTACTCATGCCAAGACCATACAATACATATAAAATTGTTTCAGAATTCTATCAATATAATTATTAATACTACCCAAATGTAGTGTGTTTGAGTGAGGAAAGGATAAGAGTATGTTTGTCCTTTTGTTGTTCCACCAACCCACAAACAAGCATAACTCCATGTGGAAAAAGTAGCAGTAGTAGACTTATCTAAACAAACTTCTAGGCAATCATGACTGCACTCTAGTTCTTCACATATGGACATGCAGTACAGTATGTCTGTCAGCAGACTTGTTATCGCCTTGAAACGGTCAGATGAGTGTGCAGTAGTTGCTGTAGCAACTTGGATAAACACAGGAGCCGTTGTAGTGTTGCCCCGTTAACATGGCACACATTTTGGCTTGACCCTCAAATCTTGTTGGTTCAGTGTATGTGCACATTTGCACGCACGCACACACGCATGCACACACACAAACACACACACACGCGCGCGCACACACACACACACACACAAACACACACACACACACACATGCTGTTAACTCAAATCTCAATTTATCAACTAGTTCATCTTGAGCACAGGCTCTCTCATTGACGTATCCACGAAAACACAATGTACAGAGAGTTGACTAAATTAAACATCAGTCTTCAATAATGTGCGACAAACTCTAATGACCAGTGCTAATGAACGTAATGTTCTGTCATTTCTGCATGATGTTGGAAAGAAACTGGACTGGAAATAGGTGAATCTAACTATTGTACAGATATACTTCTACAGTCTTGTATGTAAGCCCCCTCTCAACCCTCCTATTTTTTCCTATTCTTTCTTTCACCCCCAGTCTCTTGCTTTTCGCCTCGTAAAGATGACTGAATGTGCAGTGGCATGCAGGGCGTGAGTGACTCAGGGTGTGGGATTGTGCTGCCACAGAGACGAACAGTTAAAAGTGTGTACTTTTGAATCAGATTAGTCATAGTGCAAGTGTGCATGCAACTTATTTTAGCATCAAGGTGTTTGTCATTAGCTGAAGAGTTTTTCTTTGGGAAGTACATACTTCTTCTTCTGCCTCTCTACAACACATTTCCAATTCAGGTTTCAATCATGAGCTAATGCTTGACCTCTGTCACAATTTCCCAGCTTTCACCCTTGGCCTCTTTTCTTGAATGGGCTTTACACCAAGTCTTAAGTGTCATCTTTTGTGGTCTTTTAATCTCAGAGAGTGTGTTGAAATTTTGTCCAATAATTTAAAATAAGATCTGTTTCATGTATGTTTAAGTGGCACTCCGGATTTGTTTTGCATATTTTACACAGAGATATGAGAAAACATGCATTCAGGTTGCATTCTGGTGACAATATCCTTGGCTGCAGAAGTTTTACAACTGTATCTTGCTTGGAGAGATAGAGAAACGTGACAGTTGGTGGGACTGAGTCACAAAGAAATCCTGCAGTGAGAGGCACAGCATGTGGAAAGAACACGTGGTGGCATTTGCGGAGTTAAAAGTGGTCCTTGACATAGTTGCTCTTCTATCATTTTAGGTAATGAAAAAGCAGAAAGTCAAGGCCTAATAGGCTGATTCATTAAATCCCCCCCCCCCAAAAAAAAAAGAATTTTCAATATGTAAATCTTTTTTACTTTTAGACTTGATTCCCAGATTTTCCCCACAGACACCGGGGGTCTGGAAACACTAAACACTATAATGCTGTTAGACGTTGACAAAGGGGCATATTGTAAACAAAAAAAAACAAAAAAAGTGTATAAGTACATATGGGAACCATTGCGCCAGTGTAAATCATCTGAAGGAAAAGCCTTTTGGTAAATGAAAACTCTTGATATGATTGGAATGTCTCATAAATCAGTTGCCCCTGTCTTGACACATAACAGGTGATGTGTGCATCTCATCCTTGTAGCACAATGAATGCATGTTTAAGTCTGTCAAACCGGATCATGTGGTGCAAAGCCCAAACCAACTAAGGTGAGCACCTCAAACGTCAGTGACGTCAAATCAAGGAGTGAGTGCCTCAGCCTGCATCAAAATGCAGAATGAGTCAGTAATCTAATTGAAGCCATTTGATTTGTCATCATAGTGTAATGTAGCGTGAGAGTTCCACCCTTAAGTTACAGCATACAGGTTTAAGTTAAAAACTTGATGTTGAAAGTGCTAAAAAAGCGCTTTTGAATTTAACCCTGGAAAAGGTATCATAGTACTGCATTTATGTTCCAAATGGTGTTCCATGATTAGAGCAAATGACCTTAAGACGTCTTTGAAAAGCTGCAAAAATAACCCTCCATCATTCACTGTACGTTGAATTCACTTAGCTGGATTTGAAGAAAACCTTGTATAATAACGAGTCACATGAGGGTGAAAGGGGTGAGTCATTAATTAAAGAAGCTTTTTTTCCCAAAAACTGTCAACTGGTAGTATATACATTTTCTGTTCTGTCCTACAAGCGAAATCATTTAGAATGTATGGATGTAGTAGATACAGACAAGCATCAGACTGATACTGCCTCTCTGAAATTTTTATTTGGGAATGGATAGGGTGTGAATCAGCTTTTGACCTGGAATGTTGCTTTGTTTGCAGATATGTGTGGTTGATACGATAGAAGCCGATTTTCATGGTTTGGCCCTTGCTATAAGCTTGGTTGTGTGTTAACTCCTCAAAAGAGTGTAGATGGTAATCAGTGTACCGAATACATGCCTGTAAAATATCCACAACTACTGGGCGACTTCATTGCAATTGTTAGCTTCCATCTTGGTTTTGGCAGAGCACAGTGTAATTTTCAGTCAGCAATCCAACAGTGAAAGATGAGATTTTCCACTAGTTTGAGAATTGCCACTGGTGTCGTTTGCTTGAAATGAAAAAAAGAAAGGTCTCTTTTCTAACCGGGTGGGCCGCTCATTTACAGTACAGTAATATGAAAGATATGATGATGATCCCCCCTTCACTAAATATTTTTATTTAGATTAATCTTTCTGTAGCTTTATAATTTTCTTTCTTAAGATATCAGATCAATGAAGAAAGACAAAGCATAGAATACTTTTGTGTTTTTTGCGCTAGACTAAAAACAAAAACATTTGCCACCATCCTTAGTGTTGAGTTGTTTTTCAAAATTTATATTTAAAATGTGTTAAATCTGAGGACAAAGAAGAATATAATGCTGGTGTCGTGTGATCAAACTATCAAAGGAGTACGTCTTCGTCCGCATTCTTCTTTGTTGGTTTTCGCCACACTCTTCTTCGGGGTGGGTGGACAGTTGGAGATGATCCCCACTAGTCATGTGGATGATTCTAGTAAAGTATTGGCCCATTGGGCATTGAGAATCGAGAACTGATTGGAACCGGGACTAACGTTCCGGTTCTCCCTGAATCGTTCAAATTTTTAAAAATTTCGATTCCCAGTTTCGATGCCTAGTCCGCCGACCCCGAATAAGAAGTGGCGAAAACCAACGAAGAAGATCGCGCACGAAGATGTCCTTGTGCCCAACGGCAGCGACGCTGAACAGAAGTGTGTCTTAACTTAAAATTAATGACCAGTCGCCTCAGTGCAACACTTGGAATAAGATTCTATTGTGCAAAGGAGGCTTTCATGTTGTGTAGCGTCTGACGCGTGCCGAGCCTCACCTACACCGCACTGAGAAAGTAGAGGAATGTTCCAAACAGGTGTTTGATGAGCATTCCTCTACTTTCTCAGTCTTTTTTGCCACCTGTCCCAGCTTTTTTGGAACGTGTTGTAGCCATAAAATCCCAAGTTAATTATTATTTGCTAAAATAAATAAAGTTGATCAGTTTGAACATTAAATATATTGTCTTTGTAGTGTATTCAATTAAATATAGGTCGAACATGATTTGCAAATCATTGTATTCTGTTTTTATTTATGTTTAACACAACGTCCCAACTTCATTGGAATTGGGGTTGCACAGAGATCAGAGTGCTAGAAAAATGTTGCCAGGGACTGACTGCAGAGTGGAGTGGGAAGTCAAGTGACAGAGAAATAGTTTAAAATAGAAAAAGGAAACACTGCCATTATTGAGCCCTTCACATTGCACTAAAACACTGATGCATTACTTTTTCTGCATTCTATCATAATGTTAGAACATTCGAGAAGTCCCATCCATCCATCCATTTTCTGACTGACATGATTAGTAATCAATTGACTCTACCTGGTGAATTCGTCTACAACACATTCGAATACTCATGTGCACAGAAGTGTTCCAGCTGGATGGCAGGCACAGAATGTCTCACATTTCTTGAGGCGCTCAAAGACAGGGAAGGTGGCATGGCTAGAGGAGGAGAAGGAATGTAAACACATGAAATTTGAATTTGCTGAGTATGCTGTGTGAAGTCACAGTGCCAACATGGTGAATTTAACGCCACTATGCCAGATCATGATAGCACAATGCAAATAGTTTTATCTCAATTCTCGTATATAGTTTTCATAACTTTCTGTGCTCTTCTTAAATGAGATTTTGAGAGCTACAATGAGTTATGAATGAATGAAATAAAACTTGTACTGCTTTCATAGAATTGTCTCTTTCTTACAAGTTACTGCATGAGTATTTAGGTTTCTTCAGACTTAGATATTATTATGATTGCTGGCTATGGACTACAACAGACAAATCTGTTGTGGCAATTAGCCACCTATTACAACTGAAAATGAAATATATGGAGTTTATCCCACCTTTGAAGCAGCAACAGCTTTCATTCTTCTGGGGAGACTTTGTACAATATTTTGTTATGTTCTTTTCTAGTTCTTTTCAAAAGTGTTTGATGGTGAGACGATACAAGCTCTCAGGCTCATTCACCCAACCATGGCTTATTGACCTAACGTGCCCTCGGGCACGGTCATGTTGGAATAGAAAAGTTGTGCCCATCGTATAGTGTAGTGATAGCTTTGTCACTGTGGTCAGGTGAAAGTAAAATACCTTTTTCCCCCCACTTTCTTGTTATATATTTTACATAATTGACCAAGAAATATTTTTCTGATCTTTTGGAAAATTTCGGCGGCACGGTGGCCGACTGGTTAGAGCGTCAGCCTCACAGTTCAATCCCCGGCCTCGCCTGTGTGGAGTTTGCATGTTCTCCCCGTGCCTGCGTGGGTTTTCTCCGGGCACTCCGGTTTCCTCCCACATCACAAAAACATGCATTAATTGGAGACTCTAAATTGCCAGTAGGTGTGACTGTGAGTGCGAATGGTTGTTTGTTTGTATGTGCCCTGCGATTGGCTGGCAACCAGTTCAGGGTGTACCCCGCCTCCTGCCCGATGATAGCTGGGATAGGCTCCAGCACGCCCGCGGCCCTAGTGAGGAGAAGTGGCTCAGAAAATGGATGGATGGAACATTTCTAACCGTTGTGAAAATATGTCCTGACAAACAGTTCATATGGTTGCAGTTGCAGATTCACGTAGGTTTAATAGGGTAGTGGTCTACTGGCCTTGGATCAGGGCTGCCTTTTATTTTGATGGTGTTATGTTTCCTCAAAGTCAAAAGTCCTCATCCTGTTTGACTTAAACTATCACGTCATCCTGTTTTAAAATTTAACTCTCTCCAATCACTGTCCATTTATCGCAGCACCTTTTTGTGATCGTTGATTAGATTCCGGCAAGCGCACTGACATTACGTGAGCCAATGATAATACGTTGTATTGATGAAAGATTGTTGATATTTATTTTATCATTTGAAAACTGATATGTTTAGCTGAGCGGCCTTTTGTCTGCCAAAAATTGAAACTGCACTGCAGTTAGTCATCATGAAATGTTTACAAAAAATGTCAGCTTGACAAACTATTGTGTATGAAAGCATAAAATGCCTTCCCTTAATTGAATCCTGTTGCATGTTTTATAAACAGTATTTCTGAAATAAATAAAAAAATCCTCAAATGTTAAATAATGCAGTTTTGACTCTTGCATAACTGTTGGGTAACCTTTAGTAGAACATTGTACTGGAGATTATAGTAATACTGCAGAGGAAGTTGAATGCCCCTCAATATCACAAAAGTCATACAATTAAAAAAAAAAAACTTATTATATTCAGTCAACACATGCCTCTAAAGTTGCATTAAACAAGCTCAGTTCATCAAAGGATTATCTGTGTATGTGTGAGTGTTTTCTGATTTATTTTTTGCTTTTTAATGAGTGTATTTTATTTTTTTTTTTTTAAATTAACAATACTCATTCTAAGAAGGACAAGCATCAACAAAGGCTGTTAAGAGAAGACTAATATACACCAGAAACTGTTGTGAAGCGGACTCATTGTAAGGGTTAGCCGGGATTCCAATACTAGCTAACTAAGAAGTTTGAAACTTGTGTGATAAGGATGTTAAAATAATTAGATGAGTGAGGTGCAACTCACCTTCACATTGCGCATTTGTGACAATTATCTTTTTTAATATCAAGCGTCTTACTTATTTTTACATATGTATGACAGTAAAGAATTTTAAATGTCAATCAAATGATGCTTAAATTGCATATAATAGATTTGGTGGCAAGTGTGACTCAAAAAGATTGTTTCTATTTCCTATCAAATAGAATGTTAACCAGCCTCCTATACTATACTATCCAATACTATACAGTATTATCCTACCATATATCTTAATACTATGCTATACTATATACTAAACTATATATTTTTTGCTTTCGTTTTATTGCTCAATCAATGTAGTGCTGTTAAGCAGTGGTCAAATTAAAAGTTAATGAATAGATTTGAAAATACAAAGCTGCAGATACGCTTGCCATAAGTCCTCATGATTACACTGTACCTTCTGTGTCTTTCCAGATGCCAGGTCTTTTGTCTAGTCCTGGGAGTCTGACAGTCATCTGGTTTTTATCTTGGTCACTGTGTCTCAGTGGTGCTCAGATTTGGACCAATGAAGGTAACACACTTCTAGTCCTTGCACTCCTCCCCTTATCATAAGGACATATTTTAAATATACATTTGCAAAGGCATACGCACACCTACTGTATATACAGTATACTCACAAGGAGTGAGGTTTGAAAGTACATGAGCAAGGTGTTGTTGACCCATCTCAGTTACAGAAACTGCTGGAGAGAGAGGAAAGGCATCTACCATTTAGAATAAAATAACTGGTTATCCTTTAACTCAGTGATTCCCAACCAGTGTGCCGTGGCACATTAGTGTGCCGTGAGAGCTCTTCTGGTGTGCCGTGGGAAATTATCAAATTTTACTTAACTAGTCAGAATATTATTTATTGACAACAAATTATGTATCTTTGTTCATCTATCTATGCAAGTGGCATATAAAGACAGACAGAACAAATAAATGCTCTTCTATTAGATGGCAGAAAGTGTATAATTGACTTGTGTATCAACTTTTGCTGACATTTTTGTTTGTTGGTGTGCCGTGAGATTTTTCAAATGTAAAATATCTGCCTTGGCTCAATAAAGGTTGGGAATCACTGCTTTAACTGTATATGTTGTCCTTTTAGGAAAACACCGTAAAACACTTATACGTTTCTAAATTAAAACATTTTTAATCTAGTGTAACCACATTCACTTTTATGGCTCTCTTTTTCAACCATTTTTAGTCCATTTTAAATTCATATTTTTGTTCAGTGAGCCCTTCAGAAGAATTCTATTGTTGATTGGTTTTCCCTTACTCATTATCTTGAAAATCTGGTATTGAGAAATCGATATTGTTGCACATGTTTCTTTCTTACCGAGACATTGTTCTCCTTTTCTTAAGGGCTCTCCAATGTTTTTTTTCTCCCTATGTCTGGTATCTGAGCCAAGTTGAGGTTAAGTTATTCATTAATTAATAAGACTACTGGCCCTTAGCCCTTTGAGTAAAACTGTCACTTTTTTTCCCTTCCTGTAACACGACACAACATCCTTGTTCATGTTCATGAGTTCTAAAGTTTTGTTGAACTGATTTCAACAAAAGAAAGCCATGCAGCTTTTCTTTACACATACATTTGTGTGAAGGTTTATTTGTATATGTGGAGGCATGCACTTAAATGCATATGCGTGCGGTTTTGTCTATACTGTATATGTATGGGTACTTGTGCATGTGCTGTGGCCTTTTTGCCAGAGGCAAAATCAGATGCGTGTGGAACGCTGCGGGTTTGGGGAATAATGTGTTTGACTGCCAATAAAACATGAATACGCACATTCAAACCAGCCAGCTCTGCACTACACCAAGGATTATGCATATCCAAACGCACGCACGCACACACACACACACATGCACACACGCATGCGCATACACAAAAACAAGGATTAAAGAGTGCGTTATCTAAATTAATCTGATTAAGTTTCAAGAGAGGTATTAACTAAAACTTTCAGATGGAAAAACTCTATAAACAAATAGTTGGAGGAACTACATTAGGATGGCACTCGGGAGAAAGCAGATCTCTGCCAAGGCCAAAACATCCTTGGAGCCGCACCAAATGATACACATTCACCTGTCACTCAAATTCATGCATTAGGCATGAGAGTAGAGGAAAGAAAGAGTTGTTTTAAAATAAAAACATTTAGTATGCTTATTCAAGGCGGCACAGTGAACGACTGGTTAGAGCATCAGCCTCACAGTTCTGCAGACCGGGGTTCAATCCCCGGCCCCGCCTGTGTGGAGTTTGCATGTTCTCCCCGTGCCTGCGTGGGTTTTCTCCGGGCACTCCGGTTTCCTCCCACATCCCAAAAACATCCATGGTAGGTTGATTGAAGACTCTAAATTGCCCGTAGGTGTGAACGTGAGTGCGAATGGTTGTTTGTTTGTATGTGCCCTGCGATTGGCTGGCAACCAGTTCAGGGTGTGCCCCGCCTCCTGCCCGATTATAGCTGGGATAGGCTTCAGCACGCCCGCGACCCTAGTGAGGAGAAGCGGCTCAGAAAATGGATGGATGGATGCTTATTCAAAATGTACTATCTGTATCTTTACTTTCTTCTACAGAGTTCACCGTTTATTTGCTTATTTTTGACTGTGTCTTTATCTTTCATTCATGTAACACGATCTACTGTATGTGCTTACTTTAAATTTTCTTAGTACAGTCAGGAGGTTTTATCATCTTTCATATTGGACCTATGGGCACCTTTAAAGTGTACGCATTACCCAAAACCCTTGCAGCAAGATACCACATTTTGCTTTTCCCAGCTGTGTATAGCCATTCAAATCGCTAACTCCAACCTGAACTCAAATGTATTTTGAAGAAACAGCTTTTAGTCTTATAAGGACAGCAAATATTAAAATATCACAACAGATTAAATATAGCAGTATAGCTGTAAAGAAAGTCTTTTATGCGTATTTTATTCATTTTGTTCTTGTATTTTTTTGGTGTTGCTAAGTGTAGTTCCTGCTGGAGTGCAAGATTTGTCTGAAATGCTTGGGCTGGACAGAGGTGGTTTGACTTGTGGGCTACCGTATTTTTGCGACCTTAAGGCGCACCGTATTAAAAGGCGCAGTCTCAGTTACCGGGTCTATTTCTGTATTTAACACATACATAAGGCGCACTGTATTATTGGGCGCAGGCATGGTAAAACATACGTTAGTTTAAAACATATGGTAGCATAAATGCACGCTAAAACATATACTAGCATGCATTTTAGCGTATGTTTTTAAAAAGGCAGCGGGAGCAAAACTGAGTTCGGTATTTAGTATTTAACAATGTACTCACGTTATTTTTTAATCAATCCTCATCCACAAAACCCTCAAAGTCCTCATATTCTGTATCCGAAATGAACAGCTGGGGAAGTTCTCCATCAAATACGCCGGGTTCCCTCTCGTACGCGTCGGAGTCAGTCTTGTTGCCGGGGGGCTGTTCAGCAATGATGCTAGGGTTAGGGTCGGTTAGGTTGAGTTAGGGTTAGGGTGGGTTAGCGTTAGTGGGTTTTATAATAACGCCGCCACACTGATGTTACATACTTGTTTTCCTGTCTGGAAGCAATAGGGTGTGTCCTCTCAGGATGCAGCACCCAATCATATTGCAGTGGTACGTGTCTTAGAGCCAATCATATTGCAGCAGTGTGTCCTGCCTCGAACACCAGTGAGATTCCTAATCATGTGGCAAGGACGTTCAGAATCTTCAGAATTACTGACGTTATTTTAATGCCTTCGTAATTGAGCAAAATTGAGTCTTTAGGGTGAAAATTATGGCATGGCATAAAACCTTTATTAACTCTACAGGCAAAAAGTCACCGTTTTAAAGGTCAAACCAATGCAAATATGAATCATCCATCCATTTTCTACCGCTTATCTGAGGTCGGGTCGCAGGGGCAGTATCTTTAGCAGGGACGGCCAGACTTCCCTCTCCCCAGCCACTTCATCCAGCTCTTCCGGGGGGATCCCGAGGCATTCCCAGGCCAGCCGAAAGTCTCTCCAGCGTGTCCTAGGTCGTCCCCGGAGTCTCCTCCTGGTGGGACATGCCCGGAACACCTCACCAGGGAGGCGTCCGGGAGGCATCCGAATCAGATGCCGCAGCCACCTCATGTGGCTCCTCTCGATGTGGAGGAGCAGCGACTCTACTCTGAGATCTCCCGGATGACCTCACCCTATCTCTAAGGGAGAGCCCGGACACCCTGCGGAGGAAACCCACAGGGAGACGGTCGATCGCCTTCTCCAAGTCCACAAAACACGTGTAAACTGGTTGGGCGAACTCCCATGCACCCTCGAGGACCCTGCCGAGTGTGTAGAGCTGGTCCACTGTTCCACGGCCAGGACAAAAACCACACTGCTCCTCCTGAATCTGAGATTTGACTTCCTGACGGACCCTCCTTTACAGCACCCCTGAATAGACCTTACCAGGGAGGCTGAGGAGTGTGATTCCCCATGTAGTTGGAACGCACCCTCCGGTCCCCCTTCTTAAAAAGGGGTACCACCACCCCACTCTGCCAATCCAGAGGCACTGTCCCCGATGTCCACTGTCCATGTTGCAGAGGTGTGTCAACCAGGACAGCCCCACAACATCCAGAGCCTTTAGGAACTCAGGGCGAATCTCATCCACCCCCGGGGCCTTGCCACCGAGGAGCTTTTTAACCACCTCGGTGACCTCAACCCCAGAGATAGGAGAGCCCGCCTCAGAGAACCCAGACTCTGCTTCCTCATGGGAAGGCGTGTCGATGGAATTGAGGAGGTCTTCGACGTATTCTCCCCACCGACTCACATCAAGGTCAGCAGCGCCCCATCCCCACTATACACAGTGTCACCGGATGGTGGACCAGAATTTCCTCAAAGCCGTCCGGAAGTCTTTCTCCATGGCCTCACCAAACTCCTCCCATACCCGAGTTTTTGCTTCAGCGACCACCAAAACTGCATCCTGCTTGGCCAGCTGGTACCCATCAGCTGTCTCAGGAGTCCCACAGGCCAAAAAAGCCAGATAGGACTCCTTCTTCAGCTTGAGGGTATCCCTCACCAACGGGTTCGGGGATTGCCGCCACGACAGGCACCGACCACCTTTCGGGCCACAGCTCCGGTCGGCCGCCTCAGCAATGGAGGGGCGGAACATGGTCCACTCGGACTCGATGTCTCCCGCCTCCCCCGGAACATGAGCAAAGTTCTGTCGGAGGTGGGAGTTGAAACTCCTTCTGACAGGGGATTCTGCCAGACGTTCCCAGCAGACCCTCACAATACGTTTGGGCCTGCCACGTCGGACCGGCATCTTCCCCCACCATCGGAGCCAACTCACCACAAGGTGGTGATCAGTTGACAGCTCCGCCCATCTCTTCACCCGAGTGTCCAAGACATACGGCCGCAAGTCCGATGACACGATCACAAAGTCGATCATCGAACTGCGACCTAGGGTGTCCTGGTGCCAAGTGCACGTGTGGAGACCCTTATGCTTGAACATGGCGTTCGTTATGGACACAGAAGTCCAATAACAGAACACTGATCAGGGGGTGGGGGGGCTGGTGGAGTGTTCCTCCCAATCACGCCTTTCCAGGTCTCACTGTCATTGCCCACGTGAGAATTGAAGTCCCCCCAGGCAAATATGAATCAATAAATTTTTATAATAACAATAAAACATAGATGAATGATTCATGTTGCCCATGTGCCTCAAGCATCTCACTTTTAACAATGTTAATTGCTGTATAAGTGTAAAAAAAAAATCTAATCACTGTTGATATTAAAGCATAAAAACTGAACACTCACTAAACTGATCTCTTGTTCGGTATGTTGAGATCTCGTGAGCTATACTGAAATCCCGCAGGATGTCATGCTTGACAGAGGTTTGAATTCTGACTTTAGAGGCTCACTTTTTCACTGACATTGTGGTCCAATACGCAATTGTACCACAGTGGGAATTTGAATTTACAGAATGCACTGTAATAGCATTTGAAAAAAGACTTTGTTCCCTCGCCTCATTCCTCTTTTCTAAGGTGTAATTGTAATAATTAACAAGTATTGTGTTGTTCATGCCAATGTGACTCTCGCATATAGAGCAATTGGTGAATGAGATGACTTGTGTATGAAAAACACGAAACTGAAACTCTGGCCAAATGTTGAGTTACCGAGTAAGAAAGGGCCTGCAGAGTGGGCACTGAGGTTGTGAATTAATTAAAAAGTTTGTGTGCTTACCCCTGTGCTGCCTGTCAAATATTTTTACACTTGAGCTGTGCTGTAAAAGCCAACTTTCATATCATGTAGCAATCTAAACACACACACACACACTTTATACTGAAGATATCGTATCCACTTGGCAAATTACTAAATTCAACACACATATTTATTCAGATACACACTGCTCTTAGTTTTGCACCAAATCTTGCTTACCTGGCAATTGCATATGTAATATTGACCGCTTGGTATAAATATTTTGGCCATGTTATAAGTGTGAGCCTTTTCATTTATTGAACATAAAGTGACCTATAAACTGCAACAATTTTGGAAAAAGTATTGTTGGATACCTCAAAACTGAAACTGCGCCATTGCACTCCACTGGGTGTGAGTGAGAAAATACTATTTGTGATTTGGGGCAGAAATAATTGAATTAACTTGCATGCTGTGTCGAGTTTTTGTAATGCAGTCAAATGGCCTGCAAGTTGGACCTTTTTATATCACAACGGAAATCCGACCTCATCTTGAATCCAGACACTAACTCAGACATTGTCTCAAACTTGGACACAAAACAGTCTGATGTGTAATATTATATTAAGTAATTACTCTGTCTTAAATAATGAAGACAGACAAGGATTCTCTGTGAGACCTGAATTGGTTCTGAAGATAATGTTGTTTTTGCCATCTAATTTAAAACAAAAAAAACAAATGCTATACAAATGTCTCATCAACAGTCCAGTCTGTATTCCACCTTTCACCCATATCAAGGTTTTTATGTGACCCTGAACAGGATAAGCAGTAGGAAATAGGTGGACGGATAATTGATTGTTCATCTTGACTTTCATTGATCAAGAAGCATTTGTTCAAAGGCTAATCCATAGTTTATGGTAAATTGTGGTCAAAATTGTAAACTTTTGTTGCCGGGGTCTTTCTTCTCCAAGGGCTTTTTCTGCCTTACAAGTTTTTACACTTGAAAAGCTTAAACTGTTAATATCACAAGTACGATTAAGTGTATGAGTGAATAGTTTTAATGTTATTCCTTACACTTTAGTGGCAGTTTATTATTGCAGCAAAGCTGCTTTTTTGATACTGATGAATGGAATTGTAATGATTACAAAGACGAGCTTCCAGAGAAACTTAAACACTCAAGACAAAGTCCGCTCAGATGAGTCCCTGAAGGACCCCTAACCTTCTTTGGTCATGTTATTGTGTCCCTACTGTAAACTGTGATGCATACATCACACTAATTCAGACCACGGCGACATAAAATATGACTGCTTGTAGGTCAGCCAGACAAGCAGTGTGCTTTAATATTTTATGTGACATCTGTGTTTGCAGTTTCGGACGTGCAGTACGGGCGCTTGGACTCTAATGTGACACTGGCATGTGGGAAGTCACAAATTAAGTAAGGAATTTAAAAGTAAGGATGGTGTTTGTACCATCATGTTGTCTGCATTTCTATTTTATAATGGCCAAGATGTTTCCGGCTAAGGTATACTGGATTTTGTAAACTATTGTTTACAATATTAGTCAATCTTTTGGAAAAACTACAACAATTTCATCTAATTGGTTTTGTGAGAAAGTCCCAAACTTAGGTAACATAGTCAATTACCAGACTTTTCGTATTTCCTCAAACTGAGGCCTCTGCTCCAATAGCCTCCTGACTACCAGAAAAAAAACAAATTAATCCAAACACCATTTTTTTTTTTTTTTTTTTAAGGGGTCCTTGTTTTAGGTGGGGAAAAGGTTTATTTTTAAGATCTTATGCATCCACTACAGTGGAGACATACGGAATACAGTTAAAATCATTCAGACAATTTATTAATGTGTTGGTTAAGGGATTTATATGACAATAACCTTTCAAGCCAAAATTAGCTCAATAAACAGTATTACGCACTTTTTTTTCCTCTTCCCATAAAAGGTGCTTGCCCTGATGGATGTCATTTTCTTTTAATGAGAAAGTGAAATGGAGAATAACCGCATTCCTTCACATTTGGTATAATTAAAAAGCCCTAAATTTCCTCTTTAGGTGGCAGAAGGAGTTACTTCAGTTAACCAAGTAGTGTTTGGGGGATATTCCTGTTTACAAACTGAACTACAGGTTGACAGGAGGATAGGTGCTGTGTATCAATTAATCCCCAGGTGCTTCATCACTTTGAATAAATATGGTACCGCACATGTACTGTAATTTCTCGTGTATAACGCACATTCCCCCCCCCCCCCAAACAAAAATAATTGTCAAAAGTCAATAGGGCGCATTACAGGTATAGGAGAAAATGAAAAAGACTTTCACATTTTATAAATATATGCCGCCATCTAGAGGTTATGAAAAAGCTGTACACTTACATTCCACTATGCCACCGCCCCCTAGAGGTTATGAAAAAGTTGTACACTTTTTCATTCTCGTATGCCACCTAGAGGTTATGAAAAAGGTGTAGCCTACACTTTCATTCCAATATGACTGGGGTACATATGACTGCATATTTGTACAATTGTGCTCATAAGTTTACATACCCAGGCAGAATTTGTGAAATAGTGTTGTTGTTTTTTTTAAATACGACTGATGACCGAACAACAACCATCCTTAATTTCTTTATGGTTATGTTTTGTTTAATGATAATACTTTTCTGAAATGCTTGACCGTTTAATTTGAATCCCATTAAAATAAAATTAAATGGTCCTTCATGTTTTCTTAAAAGAATTGTACACATCATACAAATTCTCCCTGGGCAAGCAAACATATGAGCACAACTGTGTGTTTTCTCATTTACTGAATAAAGGTAGGTCTGTGAATTTCAAAATAAGAAGTAAATAAAAAGAAAGTATTATGTGTTCAAATAAAGTCCAGATTGATTGGAGACTCTAAATTGCCCTTAGGTGTGACTGTGTGCGCAAATGGTTGTCTGTTGATATGTGCCCTGCGATTGGCTGGCGACCAGTTCAGGGTGTACCCTGCCTCTCGCCTGAAGATTGCTGGGATTGGCACCAGCACGCCCGTGACACTATTGGGGATAAGCGGAATGGAAGATGAATGAATGAATGAATAAAGTGCTTAACATCAGAATAATTATTTTTTTAAAACTAACAAATTACAGATAGCGGCACGGTGGACGACTGGTTAGAGCGTCAGCCTCACAGTTCTGAGGACCCGGGTTCAATCCCCGGTCCCGCCTGTGTGGAGTTTGCATGTTCTCCCCGTGCTTGCGTGGGTTTTCTCCGGGCACTCCGGTTTCCTCCCACATCCCAAAAACATGCATTAATTGGAGACTCAAAATTGCCCGTAGGTGTGAATGTGAGTGTGAATGGTTGTTTGTTTGTATGTGCCCTGCGATTGGCTGGCAACCAGTTCAGGGTGTACCCCGCCTCCTGCCCGATGACAGCTGGGATAGGCTCCAGCACGCCCGTGACCCTAGTGAGGAGAAGCGGCTCAGAAAATGGATGGATGGAAATTACAGATAATACTTCTTGTTTTGATCTTATGGGTACAAGCAAAATCACGCAATGTAAAAATGTATTATACATGGGTAGAAGGGTTTTCCAGAATTTTTAGCGCAACTTTGGGGGTGCGCATTATACATGGGGGCGCATGATACACGAGAAATTACGGTATGCCTCATTTGTACCCTCAGGAGAAAAAAACAACAAAGTGGCTGCAATTGCCTTTGGTATGACTGATAGACCAACATGTACATTTTTTAGCGCAACACAACAGACCAGACATGACCAGGGACATGTAATTTGTAAATTTGAAGTTCACGGTGCAGTTTGGAAAGAAAGTGGTGCTAATAATCACTTTTGAGTCAAGTCTTCCCAAGCTTAATAACATGTTCCTTAGTAGGATACCAGTGGTGTGGCATCTAGATGACAGCCCAGCATTACCATGGCACGAAGTAACATCAGATGGATCCTTAGTCCTGCTGCACGTCAACCTTTCAGCCCAGGGCAACTACAGCTGCTATAACAACCAGGGGCTCCTCCTTCACTCCATCAAACTCAGACTGGGCTGTAAGTGGTCTTGTCTGCATCACAAGGTCTCTTGTGAAATTGGTGCACATTAGTTTATTTGTCCTGCTATACATTAGTCTTTCTACAGTTTTAATATACACTGTGCTCTTTTATTCAATATAGGACATTTCTGTTTATCTCGAGTGTTTTTTTAACTTTTTAAATTTTCATATTTTTTTTTAGAGCTAGGTTTCTGCCACAGTGTTAATCAGACTATTACTATTGGTACTTGAAGAAAACTGGCGTTACTTCCACCACATTGACAAAGACTTCACTTCCTGTGACTGTCTTTAAAAGGAAATGGCTCCCTAAGTGGCCTTCCTTTTGAGGGAGAGGGCGCCAAATACACACAAATTGTTTTTAGTAGTGCAGTATCTGAAACTTATATTGCTACTTCTACTTCTTTTGTCTCAAGGATAACACAACCTCTAAATGTATGTATAAATAACTACCTCTGATTCTTGTTCTTCCAGATCCCCCTGGGCTGCTTATCATTTCCTGTCAAGTTCCTAATCACGCTCATGTTCACTGCTCCTGGGTGGAATCAATGAAGACATTTCTTCCCGTCGAGTACAACGCCTCCCTCAGGTAAAAGGCAATTATTGCAGCTCAACATGAGTATAAACTATTTGAAGTGACCACTTGGTTGCAGTGTTTTTGTTCTAACCCTTACATAATAAATGTTTTATTATTTTCATCATGTCAGTTAATTTTTTTTCTTTTTCAAGGGGGACTGGCCCGGAGTGGCAGCCTTGCCTGGTGGACGCAATCCACAAGTACTGTGATGTAAAGCCTCCATCCTTTTGGCAGACGATCCACACGTTTAAAATTACGGCCACCAATGCCCTTGGGTCTGAGACAACGTCTACCCGATTAAAGTTAGATAAGCTCCGTGAGTATGGAGATTTTGTTGATGAGTGAATTATTCTCTCTTATCCTGAATAGGGGTATATATATTTAAAAAAAAATATATATATATATATATACCTTCATATATATATATATATATACTGCGATTGGCTGGCAACCAGTTCAGGCTGTACCCGCCTCCTGCCCGATGATAGCTGGGATAGGCTCCAGCACACCCGCGACCCTAGTGAGGAGAAGCGGCACAGAAAATGGATGGATATGTGTGTGTGTGTGTATATATATATATACATACACACACACACACACTTTTTATTTATAATGTAGCCAATGTTATCAGGTTCTCTTTATTGCCTTTGTCACTTTCATTGTTGCATACAGAGCTTTGTACAGCAAACGGCCTGCGTTTATTACTCATTTATCCTCACACAGGAACACCAAGTGTCATACAGTATGTGCAGAGGCTGCATATAGTTACCATATGTTCGCTTCATCATCACAGCATCTTCAAGACCGTTATACCAGTATTTGATAATTATACCTTAGTTTTCACCTTTACATTCTTCATCTCACATTGGTATGAATATGGGAACACATTTTAGGTTGAAGTTGAGTGATATGGGCAAGATGATGTTGGCATTATGTACAGTATCTGCAGTTCAAGCTCCAGTTTTCCTTGTGATTTTGCGATGCAATTACAGTAGCACCATACAAACTGCTTTTATTTCAAAGAGGCTCTTTGACTAAAGCGTGTACAGAGAAAGCTGATGTGTATATTCACGTGTAGAAACAAAACCAACGAAAAAATTCCAAGTAAACACATCTTTAGTTTGAATGTCTTCAGGTGTTTGCTTACCCAAACCCTTTTTCTTTCTTTTCAGTGAAACCTGACCCTCCAGAATCTGTGTCGGTAAATGAAGTGGAAGGCTATCCACAGAGGCTGATTATCTCATGGAACTTTCCCTCCTCGTGGCCACAACATAATGCTTTCCCACTAGTGTTTCACATAAGATACAGGCCACATGGATCTCTATACTGGTCAGAGGTTAGTAAGGGTCCTTGTACATTAAATTAAACACAGATCAAATTATTGTATTTAAGACATGTCTTCGGAGTACTTCCACTTTTCTTAATTTTGCTGTCCTTTCTTTTCCTGTCTAACTTAGGTTTACTCTGAAGAGAGTCTAGCTGTGATTTTTGATGCCTTGGCTGGCCACCTTCACCAGGTCCAAGTCCGAGCGAGGGACGAACTGGACGCTGAGAGCCAGTGGAGTGACTGGAGTCCTCTGCATTATGGCCGGCCCTGGGAAGGTTAGAAAGAGATCTCTGAGATTGACTTTATTTAAATAATATTCCAGTCACATCGACAGGTGTATCTCAGTAAGAAAATTGTGGAAAACTTTTAAAAATGTTACTTCAATTTAAAAACTGACAGTACAGTATTTCATGATTTATTTTCATGAAACGTATTTTCATGTGGTTAATGAATCTATATAATACAAGTTTCACTTTTTGAATTGAACTGCTGAAATAAAAGAACTTTCGTAGGATTGTGATGCTCATTTATATGCAGTGAAAACGTCAGTAAAGGTACAGGGATTAGTGAGCAAGGATAAATGCCGCAGTGTCACAATAGTAGTGCACATTAGTTCTAGTCAAAATCAATCACTGATAGTGTAGTGGCGCACTCGGCTCACTTCCCTGCAGCCCGTTTGAGTTTAGTTCCCACTCAGTTATGTTGGTATGGTTGAGTGTCTCACTAGTTCCTTTCACACTGGCTTCCCGGTAAATTTGGCACTTCAGAGTACTGGTTATGGCGGGATTTGTCAATTTCAGACCACCAACGGATATTGCTGCAAACGAAGTGCGCCTTCAATGCGGCCTACCGCAATGAGATAATTAGATGTGTGGCTATACCAGCGCTACAGCATCTTTCAATGCAAAGAGGGCGTGAGAAGTTACTTTTGACTGTTAAAGTTCACACTCCCTTCCACACTGGTGCCGTTCTGCCTCTGATACAAACCTTGGAAAACAGCCAATTCTCAGGGCAACTTCAACCCCCACCTCAGCCTTTATTCCGCATCGGTACCTTACATAAAGGTAATGGTAAAACGCAGAAAAAATGTGATTGAGGGTGTAGTACACCTTTTTTGCCATCTCAGTAACCTCGAACAGGTTCCTGTTCCTCATGACCCTGAAAAAACATACAGTAGATGGATAGTCAAAAGTGAATGTTGGTTTATTTGGTTTACTTGAAAAAGCTTTTCTTGTTGCCATTTTTAAAGTATGCATGTCACGAAATGAGTTTATTTAGGACGCCATATGCTCATGCTTTTTGTATAAGTTCCCACTAATTCCTCTTAAGAACATGTGGGGCTCTTGAGTTGAGCAAGCCTTGGTGTCGAAAACAATTGACATTTGTGTGTGTTTGTGTGTTCGTCCTGCAGATCCCGCCACATCTGAACCGCCAGAGGATAATTTTCCAGACTATTTTTTTCCCTTCAACACAAAGCCAGAAACCTCAACTTCAAAGTCACATAGTAAGTTTCTTCAATTTATAAATGTGTGGTCATTTGCGTGGCTGCACAGTGGAAGACTGGTTAGCAGGTCTGCCTCACAGTTCTGAGGACAGTTCTGAGGACCTAAAATCCCGGCCCCGCCTGTGTGGAGTTTGCATGTTCTCCCTGTGCCTACGTGGGTTTTCTCTGGGTACTCCGGTTACCTCCCACATCCCAAAAACATGCATGGTAGATTAATTGAAAACTCTACGCCCGTAGGTGTGAATGTGAGTGTGAATGGTTGTTTGTTTCCATGTGCCCTGCGATTGGCTGGCGACCAGTTCAGGGTGTACCCCGCCTCTCGCCCAGAGTCAGCTGGGATTGGCTGCAGCACCCCCTGCAACTCTTGTGAGGATAAGCGGTACGGAAGATGAATGAATGGTCATTTGCTATATCAGTTTACTTCTTTGCCATAAATGTGATATTTGAACTACAGAATCAAACTATTGGCGCCATATGCTCATGCTTAACTTTTTGTATAAGTTCCCACTAATTCCTCTTAAGAACGCCATGAGCATATGGCGCCAATCAAACTACTGGCTTTGAATGAGTTTGGATAGATCGAAGCTCATTTTCATCGCCGCAGGCGATATAAGTCATCATTTACTGTTACTATAAATGCCTTGTGCTGGCCTTATGGTTCAAATTACATATAATTCCACTAATATGTACCCGTGAGCTGTCAGTGCTTTCTATACAGCAGTATATGAAATTATGAAAATCTAAATGCATGGAAGCTGTGCTATACAGAATGCACTTCACGCACGTTCCAAAAGTGCACGCTCTAAACACAAGCTTACATTTTTAAACACAGTCCATGATACACTCAATTTGATAGAAAACTGTATTCGTGAGTGATTAGACCTTCTAAATGTGCTGTGAACCAGATGAATTCCCTTTGTGTGTTCTCAGTCAGTCCGCATCAATCAGTCAACATTTTTTCCATGTTTGAATTTGCCTTACTTTGATTTGTATTTGTGCATTTTGAGTGGGTCTGTTGACTCTCGCCACATTGTAAAGATTAATGTAAAGCAATGATATCTTATTTAGAATGAGTTATATCAAAATTATCATGCACCCATTCGCATTTGTCCCTCAAACAACCCAGAGACATGAGTATGAATTCTTAAACTACTGTATTTATTTTACTAAACTTTGACATCTCGTCTCATTCTACCATCAGCCTTCTGAATGTCATGATCTCTGCCTCTCTAGTCACCTTTTTCTTTTCGCCTAAAATCCTAATCTTTCCCTTCCAGAGCCAGTTGTGCCGGATGACAGTAATTTGGGATTGGTGATTCTGCTGGTTTTGTTTGCCGTGGTTATCATAGCCACTGTCCTTTCCCTCATCTTTGTGGTGTGGTAAGACACACCCACTTGCAGTCCACGTATACAATCACAAGCATTTCAATTTTTAACCATTTACGCTATCACTTGAAGTTGTTTTTTTGTTGTTGTTCTTGTTGAAAGCAAATAATAATTGTTTTGTGTTTCCAGGGTGAGGCAGAGGCGGCGTGAACATGTGACCAAACAGGAGCTCACCTCAATGGTCAAAATGAAGTCCATGCCAGTTTGATGTGAGGCACTTTATAATTTATAGTTGCCAGTTCTACTGTATATTAATGGAGACAAATTGTGTTTTTCCCCCCCGCAAATTCATCAAAATGGTTCCCACTTAAAGCGCAGTACACACAAAAAGACAATCCGCCTGTTTGTGGCGATTCTGCCCCTTCCCGACCAAGCACATGAAACGCCAGACAATTTTATGTCTTATAAGATTATCCTATAAGATTGTCCTCAGGTCTGATGTGTCTTACGAATGGATTCGTCACGATTTTAGGGTCAGCTACAGGTCAGGGCCGGCAAATTTAAATAACGAACGTGTTCAATATTTACAACCAAAACTCTTTGTGTGTGAGGAACGCTGACTCCTCCTGCCTCATGAGGCCGAGAACGGTGACTTGGAAAACAATGTAGCCAATCAAAGAAGCACCCAAGCCTGACAAACACGGAAGCGACTGTAAATAAAAACTAAAATGTCTTAGTCGTTTTTTTTTAGAACATCGCCATTTTACAATGCTCTCGGCTCCGGCAACCTTTGAGAACACTCGGGAAACATGGCCGCCTATCTGGAAGAGTTTCTTCTTCTTCGGTTTTGTGAGATTACGTGTGATCATGCAAGATTTCTAGATCGGCGGTACAACAGAATCTTTGTGGTCTGCTGTGTTGAGACTTTCAGAGCACATCACAAACATGACGACCAAAACTGTTGAATGCCCGATTTTTTAAAAACTTTATGTGATGTCCGTAGCAGATGAAAAATCTTTTAAGAGTGGAAAAATCTTTGTGGGTACCAAGCCTAATTTAGAGCATGACATGTATTTTGACCGAAGAATGTCAGAGACTATTGGCAGTATGAAGTCGCTGGGGAACTCTTTTAAATTGTGAGCAAAAATGGTTAGTCTTTTTCAAAGGTCCCGTATTTTGGCCATTTAGACTTCCATAGAGTGACTCTCTAATATGGACTTAGTATAAAAGTGTCCATTTAATTAAAAAAAACACCTTGCATTTGTCATACAAACGTCCAGAAAAGGCCCCTCTGACAGCTACTTCTGTTTGACCCAGTTTTGGATCAGCTTTGTCCATATTTGGCTAAGACCGCCTCCTTTCCTCTGATTGGTTGCCTCCGTGTAGAAACCCAGTTGTGAGAGCACACGCTTATGTTGACAGCGCCGGCTCGGGAGCGGAAGGGGAACGCGGAGATCTTCACTTGTGACAAAGATAAGCTCGAGAAATTCGAATGACTCGGCCTCTCAGCAGAAAAACGCCTGCAATTCAAGAATGCGTGGACAATTTTAATTCATATTTCACATGTTGACTGAGGCACCACAGAGACAATATTACATCCCAAATACTAGAAAAAGTTTGTTTGGAAAAACACGGGACATTTAGGTAAAGTAAATACCAAATCAAAGTCATCCTCGTTTGCAGTATAATCCCCCTCACCGACTTTATGTTGTTGCACGTGTATTTTTATATATTTTTTTTTAAATATGATCACTTCCCACGCATGTGGCTGTGCCTCTCCTCAGCTTTGCCCGCTTGGGAGATAGTTGTGGATGGCGCACATGTCCTCTGTGGTGGAGATGATTATAAACCTAAAGGGGACGCTCGCTTATTCTAAATCCATTTGCGAAGTTAAAACAAGTGGCATGGCAGTGATGCAAACGAATAAACAAACACGATACAGACGGGTGGCTACAATACATTACTTGGCTGAGGCCGTTATTCACCATATGGATTAAATACCATCAAAATGCTACATTTGGGCAAATCCAGTCCATGTGTTGCTATAAAAAACTTGCACATATTATGGGCTTCTAAATATGTCATCCAGTCTGTTATTTACATCTGGCAGTGCTTACTGATATGATATATGGTTGTTTTTAATGTGGTGCCCCCTCTTCATCCTTCTCCTCCTCCTCTCTCTCTCAGGTCAATGTCAAACATCATCTACTCCTCAGCCTGTTCTAGGGCTTGTCTGAAGATTCAGCATTCATGACAGCATGCTGACCTTCGTATCCAACTACAATAAATGAACCGGAATCCATTTAAGATCTATGATGACACAAACAATCCCACCCAAGTCCCCTTTTATGATGATATGATGGAAGACTGTCAGTTGTCACATCGATTTACATTTCCCTTAATTTCTTTCAGGTTATTTTGGTAGTCATCGGTGGTTTTGCTGCACAGTTTCATGTGTCCGTTTTAACAGACAGACTCAATGCTGTGAATAAGTCGCAACTTTTATCTGGCAGCATTGAAGTGTCAAGCGTAAATCAAGAGGCCTGAAGAAGGGCAGCTGAGAAAAAGTTAGGCAACTTGAATTGTAAACACTTCATGTATTATACTTTTTTTTTGTATTGCACGGTTATGTTCCTTTTTTTAAATGCCTCTATGTACTCATCCATCCATGGAGGGTGTCTAAAAAAATGGGGATACAAAGTCGATAAAGGCCTTTTCACAAACCATCAGCATTATGACAACGGATACAAATGTAGGAAAATGTCATAGTTATTTTAGTGAATCTGTTTATGCTGATTCAGATTATTCAATGTAAAGTGCAGTTTAGTGTCTTTTATCAAACAAACCCAAAACAATGATCATTGACTGACTTAATAATTCTAAATGTATCCCTGTTAGTTTTGAGCACTTAATGTAGCAAGTTAGAAACCTTCAGAGGCGTTATGTGTTTGAATGTTGTTACAAAGTAGTTTAAATTCCATTTTTAAGGGTTTATGTATCTGGAAGAGAACAATCCTTTGGGAAAGTCTTGCCCTGCAAGGAAATCCCAAAGATGTTTGTACAATGCACCTTTGGGTCTAATAGGCTAATGGGGTTGAACAAGGAGCCTGTTCTTATGACAGTTTAGTAGAATTTTGTAAGAAAGGTTACACATTGTAAGTAATGCAAAATCTGGTTTCTGAGGGCAGCTTTTTTAAAAATGTTGATCATAATACAGTGGAGCCTCTAATTTTGAACAGAATGTGTACCAAAAGGCTGGTCAACATCTAATTTGTTCAATTTTTAGCATAAAGATTAAACACCACTTTGCCTGAAGTCTTGTGTCACTGCAGCAGTTTATTTTTGTGTCTGTGAAGTACAAATTTAGAGGTTCCACTGGAAGATTTGTCCAGTTTGCTACTAAATTGTCTGACAACACATTGCAGCTTAAGCAGCTTGCAAGCGCAGCTCACAGCTGACTTTGACACGGGGTTCTTTTTACATGGCGCACAGACGCTCACAATCGTTGCTGATAAGTGACAGACCGTAGTTAGAGATGTCATTTTACTTTATTTTACAAGTAAAAAGGAGGGAGTACTGCCAAGAAGACTTACACTACAGCAAGTAAAGAAGGATCTATTGCCTTACAGCTTTTTAAAGAAAAAAATAAATATGCGTTCAGTTCCAATTCCCTGCTTGACCAGTTTCATTGTGGCCATCTGGTCTGGCAAGATAGTCAAGGACCACAGTGGCCATGGTTACCTGACAAGAGCCTATCTTTATCTCACTACGTTTGGGTCCTAAAACCGTCTTCTTTGGTAAACAGTAATGACTGGGAGGTCAATGCTCATGAAAAGCCCTAATTACCTCAGTTTGTTAAGTAATTCTTTCATTTCTCTCCTGTGTTTGTGTCCTCTGTTGATTTCGTGTTGCCATTGTATTGTGATCCAAAGCTGTGCAGTCAATGCCTGAATGACTGACTGACTGTGTACGATGCATCAGGAGCACAAGATGTCAAGCGCGTTGCGGTTTGACGACTGTATGTTCTCTCAAGCTAGCCCCACATAAAATGCACAGGTCCAGTTGAAGCTTTGTTTTTGTGTATTATTGTATATCACATGTACGTATGTAATGAAACATTTCCTGAATGATTTTTTTTCTTTTTTTAATGTACATAACCAATTTATGACAACACAAGTTAACTCAGTTTTGCCTTGGTGTAAGGTCATTGTCAATCCATAGATATTAAAAATGAACCATTCGTACCTATATATTTAAGGAATTGATTAAAAATATGTGAACTGAAAAAAAAAGAAAAGAAATTCCAGGTAAGAGCGTCAGAGAACATCCCTGAGGATACTATATGTCTATATGTTCCCAACATTGTGTATTTGTGTTGTCCTGCTCAGTTATGAAGCTGCTTTGTTATTTCTTTACTGATCATTGCTCGCTCAAACCAATTGTTTGTCATTGCATTATTTGGCATCATAAGGTCCTTTACATTTATATTGGTTTTTTTTTATGACAATATACAACACTTTTTTTGCAAGTTTTGTCTGGAGAAGATAACGTTCGCCCTTTCTAGTTACATTTGTCATATCAATAAATAAAAAAAATCTTTAAAAAGCGGAGGGGATTGCCAAACTAAACATTTAAATTGTTTTGGAACATTGCCTCATGCCAGCACAGATATTTTCATTTGTGTACCCCCGATTTGCTTAAATTATGACCTGCATCCATTGTTAAAAGCACACTTTTATGAAAGTAAAACTGAACTAAAAACACCACACGAAGGCGTCCCCCCCCTTGCTGTTAGACACATTTTGTAATACAATTACATTTTCTTTGCGCGAAGTGCAGTATTAGTGACTGTCCATAATTCTGTGTGAGCCTTTTTTTTTGTCTCCAGTGAAACATTGTTTCCTTTGTATGTGATGCCAGAAGGAGCCTGCATGTTGCTTTTACACTCAGGCATCCATCCTCAGATGTACATGGTGTGTTTAGTTTTGTTCTTTGCTTCATGCATTTTGTCTGATATCACCATAAGCTGTTATTCTCTTCCTGCCCTTGTATGTTTCTGTAAAAAAATTAAAACTATTTTATCACACCAGCAGCTTTAGGGGACTTTCAATTCTTCACGGTAAAAGCTGAAACAATGATTAAGTGATGTGCGGTATTGTACCTCCTGTAACAAATACACATTTAGGATGTTGTTTATTGAGATTAAAATAATAGTGCAATACATTACATTGTTTTGCCCCACAAGAACTAAACTTAAGTCGTTATACATTTCAAACAAATTGAAACAAAATCACAATGTGCAAAATAGGCTTCAAGTGTATTACTGAAAACAGTGAGAAGAGATTTGGCTCAAGAGAAAACTATTTCTGGGGGGGGGAGTTTTAAGTTTCAGTGTGCCTGTCCAAAGAACCTGCTCCGTGCAAGTAAGTTTGACATCAGATATATGTACAATAATGTGTGATGAAAAAATTCCTAAATATTGTTTATGCCATTAAAAACAGCAGTGAGAATAAACTCTTAATAAACCATAACATTACAAATTATTGTAGAGTACCGCTGCACACAACGGAAATACACAACATATAACATTTGAATTAAAATGTCTTTAACTTGGAGTCATTTACAACTGTATTTTGATCTTTACTTGGAAGAGCTCTTTAAAGAAAAAAGAAAAAAACTTGGAATAATTCAACTTTAAATTCCTTGTCGCCATCTAGTGGCTAAATGAGAACATAAGCCTTTTTTTGGAAAACAACAGATGTCTTCTTCCTATACTGGCTCAGAATTAGGACAAAACACATTCAAACTACAGTATGTGTCTACAAAGATCTTTTAAATAATTGGGAGTAAGATTAGTTATATCATGAGATGTTATCTGAGTTATTAGTAAAGTTTGATTTTTTTCAGTGTAACAATAGCAAATAAAGTGGTTTCACGTTTCAAATGTAAATATTTTAATTATGAAACGTAATCTATTATAAATAATGCTATTCCTATTTAATATTAAAACACAAAGGCGTCTGCACATGGATTTTTCAAAAGGAATCGTTCGACTATAACTACAATGAAAGCATGTACAATTAAAGTCTGCTCAAGGAAGGCAACACTTCTTAAGACATTTTGTTTAAAGTAAATACTTGTGAGAAAGTGTAGTTGTGATAAAGTACAGTAATGCACTACATAATAAATACCGCTAAAGGCGAAGACGGCCAATCGGGGTGTTTAAGGTAAGAAAGTTAAAAGTTCCTGTGACTGGCTCTCATTTGTTTGGATTTTGTTCCACATTTCTTTCGTGCATCAATTCGCCATCCATTTGTTCGTACCCAGTCTACACATCGATGGCGACTCCGTGTTTAGTGGAGATGACGTCTCTGGTTCCAGTCAGGTACATGAGCACAGAGCACAGGTGAGGAAGCGTCGCCGTGGTGCTGACATAAAGCCAGTAGGGAAGCGGCGCCGTGTTCCCGAACGGACACACCCACAGGCCATGGCGCACGGCGTCCCGCACGTGGTGCGTCGCCATGGAAATGAACAACATCCAAGGCAACGAGCACCAGGCGTCTTTGAGGCGTCCGAGCCACATGAGGAAGCGGAGGGACAGACAGACAACGGGGATGAGGGAGGAGCAATGGAGGGGAGGACGCTGAGGGAGGGAGACGGCGGCCTGGGTGAGAAAATGTTGGTGTATATTAATTAAGTGATTTGTAAAATGACACATTTGACTCTGCATATGTGTTAAAAAGCACCTTGAGTGACAGCGAGCCGGCCATGTAGAAGTGGTCCAAGTCAATGATGGATGCCAGGAGACCCGCCAGCAACACCTCGTACACGTCGCTCTTCTTCCTGAGCCCGATGACCACGGCCCAAGACCACAGGCCCACCATAGCGTGCGTGCCGTTGTCCAGCAAGGCGCGCAGCCACAGGTGATGCTGGATGAGCGGAAGCTGCAGGGCGTGGTCCGCCGCCACGCAGAATACGCCGAGCCCCGCCGATGCCAGCACGGAGGCTGAGCTGAACGTCTGCAAAAGGGCCTGGGCCTTCTCGGTCTCCACGGCCAGGCTGAGGGGTATGGGGGCACCCTCTCTCTCGAGGCCCGCGCCCAGCAGCGGGGACGAGTCCAACTTGGAGTAGAAACCTTGCATGTTGAGCAACGCGGCTGGGTGGTGGCCAGACAAATGCCACGTAAGGTCAGCAGGACTCTGGTGGACTGGTAGAGAAAACAATACATTAAAAAAGACAATGTATGTATGTAAACGTAATATGTAAAATAAACAATTTTACACCTACATACCGTTAACCCCTTCGTAATTGGCGGCATGGCCCTACCCCCTGCAAATAGCAGAAAGGTGCAAAGAATTGCCGCTCCCCTTGATAGGAGTTTGTAATTGCGTATAGGTGCCACAAGATGGTGGCAAAGCGAAGCCCTTAAAACAGAATGCCATAAAGAACCACGCATCTAGCATGTACACAATCATGAACCCATGTTACATAAAAAACATAAAAAACTGTAATGAGTAGTTAAATTATTCAACACAAATAAACCACCTTCACATGGGCCTCATCAATATTATTAGCTAGCATACCATCTGAAATAACACGTTAATACAAACTGATGTGGCATCACACATGGGCAAAACAACTGTGATTAGCACTTTACACAAACAGTACTAAGTCATGAGATTATCCTTTAGGTATTTACACAATGATACATGTTAGGGAATACAGGTACATTGTAACAGAGACAGAAGCAGAAACATTCTTTCACTTTTGAAGGTGCACAAGGTGCCAGCAGATGGCGCCAATAATTTATTGCTTTGGTCTGTGCACAAAAACAGCAAGTAGACAAGACTATACCCGGCTATCAAAAATTTATTACAATTTTTAAGTACCGATATTTAAGTATTATGCTCCTGCAGACATTCAACTCCTCATGAATAAACAAGACACACGCAGCATTATCTGGAATTATTTTGCCTGCATTGCCAGCAGGGTGCGCCGGACCGACATGGGAAAACCTTTCTGCAAGGCATCTTTGAAAGCCATTTGCACTTGCTAAAGACCTCACTGCCACACATATACAGTACTGTGTAAAAGTCTGAGGGCACCACTCGCTTTGCTTTTATAAATACTGTACCCCATTTCACATCAAGTCATTAAGAGTTTTAAAACTTAAATAATATGACACATACAGTTCACAGGATTACACACACACACACACACACACACACACACACACAAATAAAAAGTGTGGTGCATGAGACAAGGAATTATTTTTTGCTGAGGATCAGAATTAGGGTGCTGAAAGGAATTTATGAATTTATTTGGCTTTGGTTTATTTGGCATTAATAGAACCGTACATACCCCATAATTATACTGGCACCTCCCGCCTGTTCCCTATCCTCCAAGAAAAAGCCTGCTAGCTAACAAATACGTGGGCAACCTAACCCAAATACAAAGCTCTTGGGATTGTTTTAATTTGTATTACTAGTTCAGCTTTGGTGTAGGTGTATGATATGATATACTTAGTGGCCTTCTATTTACATATGATCACGATGACATTGCTAAAACAACAAATCTTTTGACGGTTTTTGCCGTGGTATCGTTTTAGTAGTGGTACCAAGGTAATTTCTGCAGCTATCAAAGTCAGAATTTTGGTATCGTGACGACACTAGTTTGTAGTTTGGGCTTTAAATCTTTTCTGACACATCATAAGTGATGTTTGTTTATATAACCAGAAGCACTTGCTGCACATATATATATTTTTTAATCTAATGATGGAAGAGGACAAATATTTAAAAAAGAGGACTGGTTAGAGCGTCAGCCTCACAGTTCTGAGGACCTGGGTTCAATCCCCGGTCCCGCCTGTGTGGAGTTTGCATGTTCTCCCTGTGCCTGCGTGGAACTCCGGTTTCACACATCCCAAAAACATGCATTAATTGGTGACTCTAAATTAGGTGTGACTGTGAGTGCGAATGGTTGTTTGTTCCTATGTGCCGTGCGATTGGCTGGCAACCAGTTCAGGGTGTACCCCGCCTCCTGCCCGATGACAGCTGGGATAGGCTCCAGCACGCCCGCCACCCTAGTGAGGAGAAGCGGCTCAGAAAATGGATGGATGGATGGATGGATATATTTGGGGAATGCAAACAGCTAAGGCGGGGTCGGCAACCCGCGGCTCTCGAGCCGCATGCGGCTCTTTAGCGCTGCCCTAGTGGCTCCCTGGAGCTTTTTCAAAAATGTATGAAAATGGAAAAAAGATGGGGGAGAAAAATATACTTTTTGTTTTAATGTGGTTTCTGTAGGAGGACAAACATGACACAAACATTCTTAACGTTTTCTAATGCTGTAAAAATGTGTGGAATAAATATTAAATTTCAACATTTCTGTCAATGAAGATTTGCGTCATAGCCTGCGACGCAGGCTTCTTTGAGCTCGGCGTGGCAGGTGGCTGTCGCAGACAAAACGGCGGGTGTGTGATGGGCCATGGATCGCAAAGGTAAAAAGTGAAAGATAGCTGAGGAGAAAGGGGATTCAACAGTTCTTGGACCGAATCATATGCTTTCATTGCCAACGCGGAAGGTTTGCCTACATGTCTACTTTGTAATGAGAAGTTGTCAAATAACAAAAAGAGTCATGTGGAAAGACATTTCCAGGGAAGGCATGCTAGCTGTCCTTGTTGAACACATTCCTAGGACTAAATCAAGCTGACCTCCAAATGGAAATGGGCGATATAGCTGACAAAGATTTATGGGTTTACAAATTCAGAAGTCTGACAGCCGAGCTTGAAAATGTCACTCGCCAGAAAGCCCAGCTTGCCCAAAGCCACGAATGGAGTGAAATTGAAAGCTTCGCAACGCCCGAGAAACTTGTGTTTGAAACATGGAATGCTCTTCTTGACAGGTATGGAAACATGAAGATATATGCATTTGGAGTATTATCCATCTTTGGATCAAGATACCTGTGCGAGCAGATATTCTCAAACATGAACTACATTAAATCCCAATACCGCAACTGCCTCACAGATGAGAGCTTGCAGTCATGTGCCGAGATTAAAGTTACATCTTACATGCCCGATGTTGAGAAGCTGCCCAGTGATGTCCGAAAAAAGAAGTCACAAGAAACGGGTAAGAACACAATTTGGTCATCGGCACATATTTAGCAACAAAGTGTCTGTCTTTATAAAGTGGTTTCTGATTTTTGTCATTATATATTTGGAAAGAAACATAGGGATATTATTGTGTTTTCTTGCTCAGGTCCGAGGACAGCTGCGTTGTATTGTGCGTCAAAAGAGAAGAGGATGCTGCTTTTTACTTTTATTACACTCTGTCTTTTGCCCAGATAAGTGGGAAAAGAGAAGAGGATTGTTTGTATTATTGAGGAATGAAGAGGACTGCATTTTATTTCCATGGGGAGGTCTGAAATTACAGGAGGCATGTTCCATTTTTTTTTTAAATCCTCAAAATAAAAATGACATAAAAAAATCTGTTTTCTTTATTATATTTCTATAATTTCATCAATGCAACGGAAGTTAAACTTAAAACACCATCGTACAGCAGAGTAGTCACGTGGTGCGTCATTCTCTCCAGGATGCCTTGCAGGAAAAATTTCATCATGAATGCTCATTATGTCATTTGGATAGTAGGCTAATATAGACACTTACAGCATGCGTTGCCTTCCTTATAAGGCTTTGATTGTTTTGCGGCTTAAGACAGATTTGTTTTTTGGGTCGAGTATGGCTCTTTCAACATTTTGGGTTGCCGACTCCTGGGTTAAGGGAATATAAAATAAAGTCATTAAAAACCGGTGGCACGAAAATATAGAATTGTGCATTGTCCCAACAGATTAAAAAAGTACTTGATATTTCATATTTTTTTTGTTTTTTTTACATGGATTTATTTGAACCTAGGGTATAAATTTTATTCAAAAAGATATTAACAGTAACTTGATTAAATTTACCACCCACAACACAATACAACTGCCATCATCTTATGAATCAAGCCTAAATATTTAGGCAGCTACGTCGTTTCTATTCTTCTTGTTAACACACTAAATAAATAAACCCTCGATCACCTTTTTCTGAAGTGACAGCTAGCTGCAAGCTAACTTGCTATGCTAACAAGCCAATTGAAGGCGGCTGCGGCTGCTGCATTGTGTGGGCTGCCAGCGCCTTGGAGCTCTGCTAACACCGAACGCTGCCGAATACAGTCAACAAACAAACGCCACTCGGTTGTCATTGAAACACATTTGATCATAAACACATGACTGCGTTAAATACTGTTTTGTATTGTTTTCGGCTGATAATAATAATGACACTCACCTCATCGTCTTGTACTGGAAGAAGTCCAGCAGCTGCAAAAAAAAAATTAAAAAAAATAAATAAAAAATAAAATACAAACCGCACTTCTTCTGCTTGGAAAACTCGGTCGGCCGACAGTAGATATGACTCACTAGCGCTGCCAAGGGGACTGATTGTACGATGGATCTCCTGTTTTACGTCACGACTGGACAGTTTTCATTTTCATATTCCTCAAAATGTTCTGTTAATATTTTAAGCATAATCTGAGCATCAGATAATTATGGCATCCCAGAAATAATGCATGACATTTATTATTTTCTCATTAATTTAATTTTTTTTTCCATTAGCTGACTATCTAATTTGCCTATTTCTTTTGGTTTGAGTTACTTGATTGGTTGCCATTTATTTGCAAATCTGTTTTTTAAAATTAGTATTAATTTTTGATTTATTTTTATTCCATATTTGTACTAAAGTTCTATTTTGAAAGAAAAAGATTTGCCTATCTCGATGTAAATAATTGACCTGAACATCATAGTTTTTAGCTAATAATATTAAAATAAATAATGTTAGAGATGTCTTCTAATACCCCTCAGTAATAGCCAGGTAACATAATAACATTTTATTATTAATATTTATTTCTCTTGAGGTTCATTCTACCTTTAAAAAAAAAAAATGTGAGTATCCTGTCAAAAGAAACTAATCTTTTCATGGAAAAAAAGAAGCTTAAAAACATCATAAAGACACTGGATGATAAATAGTTTTTTTTGCTGGCCCATTTATGACGCGGGTAAAAACTGACCCACTAACATCATGGTTAGTAACAGAAAGCTAACATAAGAGAAAAGGTTATTTTTTTATTTTAAATGATGTGTCAATCGAAAAAGCCTCAGAAAGGAAAGTAGATTGTCTGGATGTTTACTTCCAGGGACACAGTTATACCTATGAATATCTATCTATCCATCATTTTATTTTCATTTATTTATTTTTTTATCATGCCTGCCTTCATTAGATTTCCATGCTAGCCAGAGCCTGGCTGACTGTGGGTAAGAGATACGGTACACCCAGAACTGGTCGTCAGTCAATCGCAGGGCACATACAAACAAACAACCATTCACACTCAGATTCACACTTCTGGACATTTTCGAGTTTTAAAGTCACCTAAGATGCATGTTTTTGGGAAGTACCCAGAGCTCTCAACTATGCAACTGTTCTGCCCATGTATCAGTATGCCCATAAATTATCCATTAGGCTTCTTTTCGTTCGGCTTCCGCGCATCTTTATGAACAAAACAGACCCCAGGAAAGCTCTAATAATGACACCAGATGAGGGTTAATCACCGAAAGTGTCTGGCAAGACCAGACCAAAAGAAGAGAACAACATTTTCAATTTGCCTCTCAAGCTCCCCAGAGGACCAGTCTAAAATGGGTTTAAGGGAGGGGGGCAGGGGGGGACATGCAAGTGAACATAATGGTTTATTTACTATCTAAAGAGACTTAGGTATATTTCCCCCAGGAGTTGGTCCACTGTGAACACAGAGAAAAGAGTGAATATAATTGGGTTTCTCTTTACCACACTGGGCAGAAACACATCTTGAAATAGATGCTGCAAGACAGCTAAAAATATTATACACTGAATTTGCATAAAATTAGACAGAACTGGCGCGGCACGGTGGCCGACTGGTTAGAGCGTCAGCCTCACAGTTCTGAGGTGCGGGGTTCAATCCCCGTCCCCGCCTGTGTGGAGTTTGCATGTTCTCCCCGTGCCTGCATGGGTTTTCTCCGGGCACTCCGGTTTCCTCCCACATCCCCAAAACATGCATTAATTGGAGACTCTAAATTGCCCGTAGGCATGACTGTGAGTGCGAATGGTTGTTTGTTTCTATGTGCCCTGCGATTGGCTGGCAACCAGTTCAGGGTGTACCCCGCCTCCTGCCCGATGACAGCTGGGATAGGCTCCAGCACGCCCGCGACCCTAGTGAGGAGAAGCGGCTCAGATAATGGATGGATGGATAGACAGAACTGTGTTGTAGTGATAAGCACCTTTGCCTCACAGACTCAGTGGAGAGGTTTTCGGTTTGATTGTCGGCTCAGGCCTTCTGTGTGGAGTTTGAATGTTCTCCCCGTATTTACTTGGATTTGCGCTGTGTACTCCGTCTTCCTGTTGGTTAATTGAAAACTCTAAATTGTTAGTATCGACACAGGTGGGCAGTAATGAACTACACTTACACCGCTACAATCAACAAAATAAAATTTTTAATACATTGTCAGAGTAGTTTTAATACAGCATAATTTCTACTTTCACTTGAGTATTTGTGTCAAGAAGAAGCGTTACTTTTACTGGCTACATTCTGCTCCCTTGCATTTTTATCTACAGATATTTATTATTGCTTGGGATCTAGTTTGTTTAGGTAGAAAGACTTCAATATCATGTGACTGTTTCACCAATCCAATGTAACTATCGTGACATTTGACTCCATTTCACAGAGCCAGGCAGTCACATGACTGCACAGTCACATGGACGCTATGGTAAGACGAAACATGGCAGAAATCTGTTTTTACCTTACAGATAGGATCTTGCTCAGTAAGTAAGGATAAGCAATATAGAAAATGGATGGATGAACTTTAAAAACGAACAGCTATGTGATGACCCGAAACTTGCGTCTGCCGAGAAATGTCAGCATTTCAGCCAACAGAGAACTCCACCTGGAACTTGGGAAACATATTAAAGGCTCTCTCGGTTTGCATTTGCAAAATGGAATGCTCCGTTGAATGAAACCAAAAGGTCAAGCAAAGCACTTGAATGTAATTACATTTCATTCCACCAACTCAGACCCAGCTCTACGTTCCTGCTGTAAAAAGGAGCAGAGGGGAAAAGCAATCTGCAACGTATGCACGGCACTGAAGATAAAGAAGTAAGTTGGTAGAACTCGCATAGGTTTTGAGTAACGAAACCACGACCCCAGTGAGGATAAGCGGAAAGGAAGATGAATGAATGGAACAGATGTTAGCGTTCCTGATAAATGTGGGTGAATCTGTTGAGGTTCAACATAATCAAATTGTAGTTAATAATCTGCTGTGCTGTTTCACGTGTATGAACAAAGAAAGTTGATTTAAGCCCATTTATTGTGGCTTAATTAGTGACTTAAATAGTTTATTATGCTAAAAAAAAATGTTTGGTATGTCATCTGGGACAGGCTCCAGCTCACTTGTGGCTCTTATGAAGAACAGCGATAGAAATTGCACAAAGGGATTGATGCATACAATTATGGTGGTTGTAAATGATTTTACATGAAACGATAGGAGCTTCAGCACCATGGACAGCACAGCGAGCGAGTTCATCTGCTTCCCTCTTGTGGACTGAGACATTGAAATGTTTTTCCACAATTGTAAATGTCATATGTACTCACAACAGACAATTTTATTATATTACAAAGATAAAGAATTTCCATAGCAATATTTATTTAACAACTAATTGTCGCTTAATGTGGTGTAAAACTCTACGGCAACGATGTAACCCAAAACGTGCTGTAGTCCAGCACTTCTGGGCTATAAATATTAATAAAGGAACAGTACAGCGGTAACTTAGGCTGCCTACTTACACCACGCATCGATCGTAACCTCGAAATCTCGGAATTGTCGTAAACTGACGTCCTCTTGTATTAGGTCTCTTCAGTGTGGGCATGTGTATCTCACGTAGTGGTTAATTGAGTGTACATCAAAATATTTGAAGGCATGACCATGTGAAGATTTGCAAAACAAAATAATAGAATAGCTACAATGATAAAATATCAGCATCCATAATATATAGTATTAGCAGTCATTGTAGAGAAGAAGAATAAGAAGAAGGCTGCTGCACGCCTAAGACAGGAGAGATTGTGTCATTCATCTATTTATCAATTGAAGGTCAAAGTAGTCATTAGAGCAGAGCGAGGCTGTCAAGCTTTTTGATGGCTTCTCCATGCGCATGCACACTCACACACCACACATATCTAACGTGTATCAGAGGTTAATGTGGATCACATCTTGGCCACAGACAAAGAGCATGGCTGACCATTTCAATTGCCATTTAATTAAAACTGGGACCAAATATCAGTTGAAGAGTTCAATCTGTGCTCACTTCTTTCTTGAAGTGTAATGAGATGTTGGGGGGACATTTTTCACAAGCGCTGAACAAGTGAGGGAAACAATGAGGCTGAGTCATGCTCTCTTTACAATTTAGAAGATCGCAATTGTGTAAATAAAGCATGAGCAGGGAGGAATACTGAAGAAAACAAAGACAGATGGATGAATAAACACACACACACAAACCTTAAGAACACCAGCTGACAGCTTTTAGATGGTGTATTGATTTGTCCTCAGTCTCCGCATCGGGCTGCCAGAATAACGAAGAGAGAAGAGCGAGGTCCTTTTAAAGCACTAGACATGCACGAGGACCACCAAAGGTTAAGAGAGACCAATGATCTTTTTCCATCCATCGTTTTCTATACCCTTTGCCCTGCCCAGGCTGAATTGCGGTGAGAGGTGGGGTACACCCTGGGCTGGTCGCCAGTCAATCGAAGGGCACATAAAAAAAAAAAAAAAAAAAAAAAAAAAAAATATATAAAAAAAAAAAAACTCACATTCACACCCGTGGGCAATTTAGAGTCTGAAGAAAACCCAAAAGCATGGTGAGAAGCTGCAAATGCTGCACAACAGGGCCTGAGCACAGATTTGAAACTGGGACCTCTCAACTGTGAGTCAGACATGCTGACTACTTCATCATAGTGCCCCAATGTTATGTAAATTAGATGGTTGTCTTTTTAAATCAAATACAAGCTGTGCATACCAACATGGCAACATTTTAGGCTGATGTTAGGATGAAAGTAACAGTTACTTATCACTTTCAACAGCTTTTGTTAAGAACAAACACAATATTAATAGTTCATAATGATAATAATGCTTGGTTTTTATTGATACTCTCACTGCGGTATTAATTAGTGCTTATAATGTTAATAATTATTATTGTGCTCATAGTTTGCAGGAGTGTAGAACTGCTCTTTATCATACTGAAGCTGATTCTAATATTTGGGCCCTCTCATGTCGCTAAATAAGGTAACCATAATATTAGAAACAGCTCCCAGTAAGATGTAGTACAGTTCTACACCTTTATAAACTACAACCACAAGAATACACATATTATTAAAAATAACAAGGCAGAATTTTTGATAAAGCTTTTGTATTGCATTTAATGCTATTTTGAAAGCACCTTTATGAAAGCAAGGAGAGAGCGACACATTGCCGTGCCCAAACATACAGTAAGTAAATCCAACACTGATTTAACTCACCTGCTGTAAATATGCACTCAAACCTCTTCCTCTTGTTGAGTAGAGAATTACAATTATTTGATCTTGATTGCTGTTTTAGCATAAAATGGAAATAGTTGATGAGGTTGGTAAGAATGGGCTGTGCTAAAATGAGACCCAGCGTGTCGTCATTCATTGTGAAATGGTCACATTTAATGGTTGAAACCTGTCATTGTATATACAGCTATAAAAAAGACCCCAGGTACAGGTTACGACATTCTACTGCTAATACATACTTATTATTTTTTTATTATTATTATTAAATAATAAACTTTTGTTCAATGTTAAAGTTACATATCATAGTTTACAAAATAGGATCAGAGAAATACAGTAAGCCATTATGAATGTCAGATTAAAAAAAAGAAGCCAGAAATAGAAGAACTAAAACCCTATGTGTTTTTGTAGTTGTTTCTTCATAAAATACATATAAAAACACAATAAAACACATCAGTACTCATCGGAATAACATAATACCAACAGTTTATCATGACTACTGAAAACTGCAAAAAGACATTTTCTATGTATGTGAAGGCGTCTTTGAATACAAAGTGATTTGTGTTATTGTACAGCCACCAATGCCTTCCAAAAACAGCTTTGTCTTTGTCAAAAAAAAACAAAAAACCCCAAAATAGTTGGGAATCTTTAGACTTTATTACATATATAGATATCTTTGTTTTGTTGGTTTGTTTTTATACAATCAAAGTCCTTCTTGACGGTGGCAAGCTAATTGTCTAAATAAACCAGACTTTTGTTACTGAACTCTTCCAAGTGTCATTGATTGTTTTTGTGGCATTGATTATTTTTGTGGCCTCTGCAGGATTCCTCCTTGATTATGTGATCACAAGTTATTATGCTTTTCAAATCAATCAAATCTGCAATTTTTGGGCACCATTTGACTGCAGGAGGGAGTAGTTGAGTCTTTGGCATGACGATTTAGCTGCATGGGGCACTGGGACAGCAACTGGGCACAAACACATGCTCACACGCTCGACTTGTGTGCGCATTTTGGTGTGAATGCTGCTGTATTTTCACACACACACAAATTTTAATTCAGTGAATAGATACCCCCCCCCCCCCCCCCCCAAAAAAAAAGCAGAGAAGATAGTCAATGCTGTTACCAGCCAAACAAATGAAATTAAAGCCAGCAGCTGCTGTTAGACGACTGTTTGCAGCGATGCTCCTTTTGTTGCTGCTGATGAAGACGATGAAGAAGACGCTATGGCCAAAACAGCTCCTCTGAAGAATTTGTGTGTAACCATTAATTGCAAATGCTGCGTAGGACATTGTCCAAGTAATCTTGGCAAGTAAGTGTATGACAGACAGAAATGATCGATGCACTGTATCCTTGGGACTTGTGCAAAAGAGAAAACAAAGATCCAGCCTCTTCTTTTTCTTCTTCCTCCTTCTCCTCCTCCTCTTCTCCTTTCAACTGTAAGATATTTACATCTGGACAGGAAGGCAAAAGAGTTGAACTATTATTTTTTATAATCTTGATAGTCATATTAAACCGCCACGCAACACTAGTGTACTGTGACAGATAGTCAGGGGAGCCAGAGGAAATTATCCAATTTCACTTAATTTGTTTGAAATTTTTTATCCATTAATGACAATAAAATGTCCCTCTATTAATGCCAGTGATATATAGTAATGGGAAGAACTATGACATGCTCTTCCATTAGATGGCAGAAGGCACAATACATCGGTGTAGCCACCTGTTGCCATTCATACAACACACAAGTCATGGCTCCCTGCGACTACATCAGCTTGTGTCCAATTAATAAACAGGCCCGGATTTTACACTGAGTAAGTACATTTGTGAATAAATTGAGACCAGAGCATTATTATTTTAGAATGTATACTTTTTGTGACATTATTCTTTGGCAGTGTGCCATGAGATTTTTCTCACGTAAAATGGATGCCTTGGCCCAATAAAGGTTGGTGAAACACTGATATCAAAGATATTCACAAATTTTGCATACATGTGCTCAATATACAGTAATTGCCACATCTAATTAACAATAAGGTAAAACAATTAATTGGATTTCAAGTGTTGTCTGAAATCTCAAGTCTATTATATGTCTGAAAATACAAAGTTTGGTTTGTTATTATGGGGAACTTAGAAGTCGAAGGATGATAATAAATCATTGAATTATGAATGAAGTCGTTTTTGAGAAAAAAAGTCCAAAATGACCACATACACCTGTTAAATGAGGACTGTTGAGAATCTTGTCAAATTTAGCAAACAAGGAAATATCGTGTCTGCTCCTGAAAAAAGGTGATGGCAACATCACTATATATTAAATGCCTCATGACTTCAACAACAGGGGTTGTATTTGAGGAAGGCTAAAATGTCATCCATCAAAAGCTGCGCTTTGTACTTTGTTGACTCACTTTGGTCCACAATGAGTACTAACAAAACATTTCCTGATTGCATGTCCTTTTAGTAAGTCTATGACTTAACAGTCAATGCTCAACATGAACATCTTCAAAAAAGACAAAACAAAAAAAACAAAAGCACACACACACCATTACAGCACAATTTGTAGTTTAAAAGCAGGGAAATAAATTGAATGGGACAGCTTTGGATTGGATTTTACTTCAGTCGCTTTCAGAGGTTTTGTGGGGAAATAAATGACCTGCCTCTTCAGCTGGGTCGTAAAACAAACTCTACCCCTCTAAATGCGTTCTTGCCGTCAATGGACATGCATCGCCTTGCTGATATGTGACTGAGGGGCTAAGTCTGTAATCAATTCAAATATAAGTCAATACAAGTGGTGTGCGTGTGGGGGTATGCGTGTGCGTGTATGTGTGTGTGTGTGTGTGTGTACTCACTACATGAACAGCAGCAGCATCCCTAACAGAAGAGGCGAGAAGAAGGTGAGAAGTTTGGCAGCCCTGCCCACCGGAGGTTCAGCCTTTTGTGGTGCGTTGGACGAAGGTATGGGTGAAGTCTTAGTCTCTGCAGGGAAACATGCACACCAATGCACATTTTTGTTTTATTTATTCATTCGTTCATTCATATGTTAGTCCTACTGTTTTTATTCCCAAGGGAATTGACATCTGAAACATTGTTTTGATTAATGGACACTGGAAAAAGGCTCATGATAGCGGCAAGATCCAAACAGGAAGGAAAAGGCATTACAGAGCAAAATCAATTCTAATCTGCAAGAGCAATCAATAGGAGACTTGTTGAGGCAGTTATGAAGTGAACTGCACAAGAAAAATCATATTTGTTCGAAAGCTGCCCAGAACTAATACAGTTGAACTTCTTAGGTCAAGGAATTACTCTGCTTTTTCTGGCTATGATTTTTGTAGTCTCATAGAAGTCCTTCTGAAACCTTTTAAAAAAGTACCATCCTAAAAAAAAAATACCACCATCATGACTAAAATTAAAATACAAAGCGTAGTAGCTGTAAGTGTTCATGAAAATATTATTGCAAGTCATTATAACATTATGCACAGTTTAAACATTAACACTGCAACTAAATATAGAATAATTGTAGTGAAAAGTTAAGAATACAGTCATTTGTAAGAAGTCTCCCTGTATTTAGGGTAAATGTGCATAGTTAAAATCATTTCTTTTCATGCCCAGTTATACGGTAGAGTCATTAGCATATTCCTAAGTATTCATTTGTTTTTTTAATCAACACTTATGTTTTAACATATATATTAGTATTTCCATATTTTTTAGCTGCATTACTTTATGCAAAACATGTTGTGTACACCTGAAGTTTGTCCCTTCAATGATGCCGTGGCTCTCCCCCCTCCCCACAAGTGTAATCTGTTGTGACATGCACTCATTCGTCACATTCTGAAGAGAGATACAGTAAATGCAGCCGTGTAATTGTTTCCCGTGTCCTAATTAATAGTTATCATACAAAAACAAATAAGTAAATAAAAATAACATTTTAACATACGATACTCAACAGTGGCCTGTTGCAGGCAACATAGCCAACAAAACTGCACACCAATAATTTTGGGGGGAGTCGAAAGAATATAATTTCCCTCTTCCCCCAATTAATGAGTGTCGCAAAGCAATGCGGAGTCAGGAGATAGCGGCGGGGAAGCAGCCAGGTGTGAAATGGAGAGCGCTAAAGAGAGAGAGAGAGAGAGAGAAAGAGAGAGAGAGAGAGAGAGAGAGAGAGAGAGAGAGAGAGAGAAAGTACAAAGCCGGCCACTGAGAACAGTGAAATAAACTTCCTGCAAAGCAGTTTGCTTTTTGATTGGCGAGACAAATAAAAAATTATGCAAGGATAAGAGTGTAGCCACCAGAGGCAGTGATGGGGTTCATGTGGATTCAACAAGCCAGAAAAGACTGGCAGAGAGCAGGAGATCTGGCAGTCCACAGGAAGAATGATGAGGAGGAAATGAGAGAAATTATAGAAGAAAAGTAATGGATTTATGAAGCATGCACAAAGGGAACATATATTAGAAAGACTCTAATCCTTGTATTTAGGGTGACAGTAAGCCACAAAATCATTGTGTGGGATCTGCAATTATCCTTAGCTTCTTAGTGAGCCGTGTTTAATCTTAAATAATATTAATCTGTCACACAGTGGTGATTTCTATAGGTGTAGCTGGGTCAAAACTTGTCAATCAGGGATAACACTGTGTTTGTTCTGGTCTAACTGTTTAAAAGGAGACAGCTTTTATTTTACACATTATATACAAAAACCACAATGGAACCACAAAGGTCAAACACAATCCATTGCAGGACAATTTTCTCATTGAAAATAATGGAAATAAAATGATCCATGGTTCAACAAAACAAAACAAAAACAAAAAATGCTTGCAATATCTCAACGTTATTACAAGTAAAGACACTCAGCAATTTTGATATTTTCGCAACAAACATGAAGTCCACGCACATAAAATGATGTGGGAGGCCGGCGGTGGCCCCTGGGCCACGTGTTCAACACCTATGCAGTACATTATAAATTTGATTTTAAAAAATATGACATTTTGTCACACATTTAATTTGATTGTGTACATGTTTTTGTCTATTTCTTATTATGTCAATACTGCAGTATACAGTATCCAGAGTTTAATGGCATTGTTACTGTGGTAAAGTATAGTTTTGTGATAGACTCCGATTTGCGGACTACAGGTTTCGAGTTTTTGATAAAGCGTTATATACCTGTAGGTGGATGCATAAAATATAATCTGTTTTAGAAGACCACATAAGATGTGTGATTTGACAGGATGCACTTTTAATTTTCATATGGTGGTGTAAAATGAAACCATACATGGCACATCTCCTTTAAGTTTGAGATATATATTTTTTGAGGAGGTAGCCGCATTTAGCTGTAGCGGTCCCTTCTTGTTTGTCTCTGCTTTTACACATCACATCAGGCATGAAGTATCTGGTATGAAATAAGAGCCATCAGACGCTGTCCACTTTCTGTCTCGCTGACAGGATGATACAGCGAGGCCGCCCGTGACTTTTAAAAGACTCCAGCAAACTGCTTTTTGCGTTAATGGCACGAGGGCAGCTGAGCAATGGTCCCATCGCCGAGGATGAGATTTCATCTGTCTGTCAGTGCGCCATCCTTTTTAATGTGAAATGAGAAGCAGAACCCACTGCCAATGTTACTTAATCTCCATGAGGTATACTAGGTGACACACTATTTAAAGCATAAACAGGAGAAAAATATAACCTAAAAGGGTTTTAGCCTTGTCTTTCTTTGGCAAGACAAGATGAAGAAAACAAAGGACCAAAAAAGGAAATAAAGTAAGTGCAGTTGTATTTAATTAATAGGAATTCCATTTGCTACCCATAAGGCTGTGCAGTCAATGTGTTTAATAACACTTAATATTTAACACTTACTTTCTCTATCTGGCGGCTTCATTTCAATTGCTACTAATATATATATATCCACTTTAAAGTTAAAAAATATTGCAATACTTTTAAAGTGGACAAAAACAAAACAAAACAAACAAAAAAAAACCTTTCCAGAAGTTTCTGTATTCTCATTTGAGCAAAGGGACTATCATAGCTGTGGGATCGACAAACCTCCATGATATTTTCCACTGATAGCATCTGCACTGATTCAATCGATCATCTAAATTGTAACAGTAGTAAAGATGCCCGAGAAGGCTGCGTACTTGCGGAGTAGGTAATAATGAGCAAAACTGTGATCAATACACAGGCATGTACAAGTAAAGAGCGAGAGCGAGAGAGAGGGAGACAGAGACAGAGACAGAGAGAGAGAGAGAGAGAGAGAGAGAGAGAGAGAGAGAGAGAGAGAGAGAGAGAGAGCATCAGCCGGGATGGAGAGAAACATGAGGAGAATCCTAATGACCTCCCCTTCTCACCAGTGGACACACAATGCACCATGCGTGTGTGTGTGTGTCTGTGTGCATTGGTTTGCATGTCAGGAGTTTTAGAGTTTTGCAGGCCACCTTTTCTGTCTCTGCAGTTTAGCATGTGTTTTGTGTTTTCCCCCAACATATCTGAGCTCTTACGGAACCTGCGGAGTGTACTGCTTCTGATGGCCTACAGAGAGCACTGTTGCACCGTGAAAACCATTACGAGTGGGCGCACAGAGAAGGCTAGCTTTTGAGAGGCAGTCATATGAAGTAAGAGTAAAAATGAAAAATTCTTCTGTGATATATATATATATATATATATATATATTGCATTAATCATTTTGGTGGGATTTTAGAAGAAATGATGTCCTTGCTAATTTATGATGGCCAGACTACACAGTGAATGTGAAGTACAAAATAAATCAATAAAGCTGGCGGTTGTAAACTCAGCATTGGCTGTTTATCACATTTTTTTGACCCTGGATGTTCTCTGCATGTCCATTTACAAATCAACAAGGCTTCATTTCCTTTGATGTTGAGATGCAATGTGGATAATCCACTATTAATATGTAATGCACTAGCATGCGTCAATAGTATTGATCAGAGCAGGATTTTCTTCTTGCGCACTGATTATATGTTTGATGATTTCAGGCGTAAGACAAGACAGTGAACTTAAAATCAGCAGAAATCTGCAAACAAATGCATTTGTTATGATGTTATCATGTGATGTGCGCCGTTATTGTTGCGTTTAGGCAGGTGGTAAGCAACCAGATGAGAGTGAGACTTACGTGTGAGATACTCCACATCAGTTGTGGAGGTGGTCTGCACCGGTTCTTCAATCCAAGGTGTAGCGTGCACGGCAACACTCCAGTCACTCCATGTTCCGATCTCTGTGTCTTTGGCAGCAACCTGTTGAACACACATGTAGGACATATTAGAAAAAAAGTATGTGCTTTCTGGACCATGATAAAATCAATGTGGAGGACTAAAAAATTAAGAACTAGGCCCTGTGTTTCTTTTGACGAAATCAAGTCAGCAAGTTGATACGGAATCTTGTTGGAAAAGGCATGATCAGTTTTACATGTGCTGCTGGTGTGTACTTCTTTAGAAACCATATATTTTACTTGGCTTTGTTACTTAGGAAAAAAAAAAAGATTTGGTGTCAAAAAAGACCGAACCTTTGTTCTAATTGCAATTACCGTGTGTCTGTCAATAAAATACTGCATTTTTCTCTCGTTTTGCCTTACCGGCACAACACAATATCTTCCTGCTGAATCATCATTTGCGCTTTTGCACACAAAGCAATATCAATGGTTCATCCATACTTTGTTCCTGTAGGTGTAACGCACAGGTCTACCGTTAATTTTATTCACATGATTTACTGTAGTTGTGACAGTACCTGGATGATGTATTCCTTCCCAGCATAGGCGTCGGTGATGGTGTGAGAAGTGCTTTCAGATAGTTCCACCTGGGAAAAAAAAAGAAAATAATCAAAAGAACACAAACAAAAAAGAAGATTGGCTAGAACACTCAAGTGAAAGAATTTATTTTGTTTGTAAAAGTCAAAACAAGCAAAAACACATGTATTTTTAACCCTGGCATACTGCTAAAGTTGCATGCGCACATAATATGACAAACATATTCGCTATATAAAATGTTCAAGTACAGATTTAGTTGGAGTAAAATGTATTAATAGCCTGTCTGACATTAATAAATGATTAACCCTTAGTCATTGTTTCCTTATTTTATTTTCCTTATATTTAGTATAAATGATCATTCTTATGCTGTTTTACTCTTCCACTGTTCCACTCGACATTCCCCATGACCAATCAAAGCAGGTGCATGTTTCTGTGGAAACCTGTGCAAATGTGGCTGCATCAAGCTCCCTCTTTGTCAGCATTACCAGTCTCATAAAAAATATACAAATTTAAGGCAAGTACAGTTTCACAGTTTCGAGATTCCCCCTGTTAAAGGTTATCTTCTCTTATTTTCCTTAATTTGGAGTAACATGCACTAAAAAACTCAAAACCGAGTGGTTAGCACATTAGCCACACACTTTTGAGGTTGGGGGTTCAAGTCCGAGCTCTGGCCTTGCAGTGTGGCGTACATATACACCACTAAAGTAGGGGATTTGTGGTTTCCATAGCAACCTTTGAGCTTACTGAAAATTTTTTTTTTATTATAATTTTTTTTTTTTTTTTGTCCTGTTCGACTGTTAGGTCCAGCAGAATGGAGGATCTGTATCCCTTTTATGCCGGAACAGTTTTACTGTGTCACGTTGGAGTTTTTAAGCTGCTGCAGTGGTTTCTTAGTATTATAATTGTTATTTATTGAGAATCAGAGTCGATTAGTCGAACAGAACAAAGTTTTTCGAGGGGAGTGAGAAAAGAAGACAAAAGACAAAGCACTAACTGTAAACAAGATGAGAAAAGTAAACCCTTATATATCTAGATCAATGACGTAGATATGAGTGTTGTATGGGGCAGTAGTGCTCCACCCTGTGAGAGAAGGACAGGACAAGATAGGACAGGACAAGGACAGGGGGGGAAACATGCAGGACAAGGGTCATGAACCCGGCTGTACAACTGAAGTGTGGTGGGAGTGGCTATGTAAATTATAAACGTCTATAGGACCAGAGTGTGAGTGAGTGAATACCCAAGAAATTCGCAATCATAAGTTATTTGTCGCACTAAGTGAGTGGCCCCACAACCAGCAAATAAGTCCCAGGGGTGTGTGTCTGCGGACACATGCAAGTTAATTGACACCGTTTCGCATGCACAATGACTGTCAGAAGTGTCCTGTAATTGCTGTGCCTGCACCCAATCAATTGATAGGTGGGATCGGGCCCAGGAGTCCACCCAAGAGCAGCCCGGCAGATGGGACACGTCCCACACCGAGGGACTCAGGGCGGTCCGCTGGCCCCACCGAGATGCCACGAACACCGGCCACCCGGAGGAGGCCGCAGGGACCCAATCCCAGCCCATGAGACCCTCCCCCCCCCCCCCCACCGCCCCACGCCCCCCCCCCCCCCCACAACCCGCAGGGCCCACGATGCAGCCAGTCCCCGCCCAGCCTGAGGGTGGGACGGTGTCCCTTGTTTGTTGGAAAGGAGGATAGGGCCGCCCGACAAAGGAATGATAAGGGGGAGAACCCAAGGAGCAGCCGTGGGGCATGAGAGGGGAGCCCCAACGCCAAGCAGACATCCAGCCCGGGGTGTGGGCGGGGGTGCTAGGTGAGTGATTAAGAGGCATGGCTCCTGCAGGTCGGAGCCATCAGGCAGGACAACCACAGACAAAGACCCACCACCCAGCCAGCACCCACTACCCACCGCTGAGTGTGGAAGGTGGACCCCCCCCCAAACCAGGCAGGGACGAAAATCCCACAGCAGGCCCCACAGCCCAGAGGGGACCACCCGGTAAATATGTAAACATTTTACATATTGTTGCTTCCAGCTTCCTATTTGGTAGGAAGTCAGATGTATTTTTGAAACGACACAACGGGCAAAATATATTGCAACATCATGAACCCTGAAAGTATTTGGCGAACTGGAATTTATGGGCACCCGAGTCCGCTGGAAGTCACTCTGACAGCTCTTTCCTTCTACCTATAGTGCCAGCCATAAATTATGGGCTCAGCGTTGCAATTCTACATTTAATGTTTTATGGTGGTTATATTAGCTCAGCCGTGGGGGATACAATTTTTATTGAGTGGTTATTTATTTACAACACGCCTTGCATCATTATTCTGTGTATGAATCAAGCTCGTTGATTTTTTTTTTTGCTCTTTTTTTATATTTGGCTATAGGAATGATTGAACTCTGATGCCCCCAGCGGCCTTTACATGTTGCATACAAGCAATTTGTATAGAAGGACATCTACAGCATAAATCACAATTAAAGCGGAAAGCTTTGGCATGGATGACAAGTTTGGTAACACAATAACACATGCCAACGCTGGAAAGGTTTTCGCACACACTTTTAACGTGGAGAGTGTAGCAGATTGAAAGTGCACGCCACTTTGATTTGGTGCTTTGTTGTACTTTACAGTTAGTGCTGCATTTGTGTGTATGTTTGTTTGCCTTTGGCTTCAGGAGAGGAAAAATCACATTGAAGGAAAAAATGGGGCTTTTAAAAAAGGTGCTGATTTTTCCTCTCCTGAAGCCAAATTAAATGATTTAGTGACATGCCTTTTGCAGCTTCCCATCAAGACAAGAAACATATGCCCAGACAGCTGCAAAAGTGGATTAGAATTAAAGAGCCATGAAATCCTCACATCTTTGATTGGACGACATTAGCAAGATATTCATGTGCTTGGCTGGACAGCATATTACGTATACACAAAGTATAATCTGAGCTTGCTTTTATGCAAACCCTTCTGGGGTTTCACACTTGGTGAAAGCAGCCAACCTACCATATACTGTACAATATACAGTACATCAAAATGAAAATGTATCCAAATTTATCATTAATTTGATTAATCTCATAATGTGATTGGCTGGCAGTGTCGCATCCACAATTACATACTGTTGTACTAACACTTCAGTTCAAATGCCAGGTTTTACTGATAAAAAAATGATACCAATATAAATCATTTCAAAACTTTTCCCACCATTAATGTGACCTATAATGTACACACTCTGCCACCCTACCTCAAAGCCAAGACATATGAAGAAGACGGGAGCTTGTTGTCACACTTATTAAACAGCCAGTACTTGTCAGAAGTTCCTGCAGCTCCTTTAATGTTGCTGTTGGCCTCTTGGTAGCCTCCCTCACCAGTTTTATTTTCATCTTTTCACAAATTTTAGAGGGAAGTCAATGCTTTGTAATGTTACACACCCACTTGTGCAACTACATTATCTCAGTTGTTCATTTTTAGTTCCCCTTTGGAGATTATTTATTTTTATTTTAGTTGTACAGATTATAGGTGAAATTAATGGTGGAAAAAGTTTTTAAATTATTTATCTTTTGTCCATTTTTTAATATCACAAAAAATGGCATTTGAACAGAGGTGAGCAGATTTCTTATATCAACTGTAGAAAGACAAACAGACAAACAGACAGACAGACAGACAGAATGATAGCTCAAGAAGGTTACTGCACTAAGTGAAAAAAAGAAACACTAAATAGAATAAACAACTTTTTTCTATAGTAATATGGCCATCACATTCCACTGTTGTTTCATTCCAATGAGCTCATGGGATAAATCTTTAAACAACCACAGCCTCCCAGAGCACTTGTTCTGGAAGTTTTCCCTTCCAAATAATCTGTCTCTTATCTCATGATGATGTTGACCCCTCTGTTTTCAGCATGGCCTTGATCTTCAACAGCATCTTTCTCCCGCCCACGCTTTGTTTGGAAGAACAAGGCCAGACTTTATCTCACAAACCGAGCGCTATATTTACAATCTTAATTTATTTAGTGGAATGCCCTAACAACATCATTTGAGCATGCTTACAACTGTGCACGTCTCTATGTGTTTGACCATATTGCATGAAATGCCCTGCACACACATTTTTGTGTACTGTAGAGTGTGTGTGCACATAGTGTGTAGAGACCAGTGTTTAGCTATCGGAGCTGTTTACATGTCATCCAAGCAGCGTAACCACAGCGACTCTAAGCATTTTCTACCACACAGTGTATGTGGCTATTTACAGAGAAAGGCCTGTTAAATAAACGCGGAAGTTCAGTCACACGTTTGTTCCTAAGTGTCATTTTGTGAGAAAAAAAGTATGTCTTTGAATATGTACCCTAACCCTAACCAAAATACAAGAGTTTTCACATTTTTTAACAAAAAATAAATAATAAAAAACATGCATTAATTGGAGACTCTAAATTGCCCGTAGGCATGACTGTGAGCGCGTATGGTTGTTTGTTTCTATGTGCCCTGCGATTGGCTGGCAACCAGTTCAGGGTGTACCCCGCCTCCTGCCCGATGACAGCTGGGATAGGCTCCAGCATGCCCGCGTCCCTAGTGAGGAGAAGCGGCTCAGAAAATGGATGGATGGATAGGAGATTGTGCATTTCTTTCCATTTTAAAACAATTAATCAAAATACCCCACTGATACAAAAAAAATAATCATATTTTATATTTTTTTACAGCATATTTGTTGCCATGATGAAATTGGCTTGTTTTAGGGGTGAATCTGTCTCATGCAGAGACATCCTTTCTCCTACCCCATGGTTCATACTGCTGGGCTAATAGCGAGCCCGGCTTTCGTTACATTGAGGGCTGGATCTTGCCAGTGCGTTACTGCCAACATTTGGCTATCTCCTCTTCAGCCTCACTTGGCGGTGAGTGGTCGCAGAAGGTAACTGCTTGCTTCTACTTGCAGAAGCAGAGCCCAGAGTGTGACAGATAACCAAGCACCAAAGACATGAAACCTTTTTGTGCCGCATGGACACATACCAAACATAAACAACCCCTCGCCCCGCTAACAATTTCATGGAGCAATCAAGTAAGTGCCACATTTCAGATGTCTATGTCAGATGTCTATCTATCACCAATCTGTGAACCCCAGAAAACTAGCTAATTTAACCATAGCCCATTATCAGAAGCTGGCGCTGGTTAAACTGTTAACAAGTGCTAATCTGTGCTGCTAACGCTGTAATTGTGTGTACCTTTTGGTTATGACATAAAAGTGCTTCGGCCACCGTTTTACTGCCGCTCTTTTGCTGTGGAACTTAGTTTTTTTTTTCATAATGTGTCCCATTTTAAGAAAAATGGCACTGGCATCAAAAGTGAAAAAATCTCCACACCATACTCCACAAAAATATGACACTCTTTAGTGGTATTTATTTATTTAAATGAATTCCCAGTGCTTGCGTGTGTTCTCTCTAGGTGCTGCGTCTTCCTCCCACATTTCAAAAACCTGCATGTTAGGTTGTTTGAAGACTCTAAATTGTCCATAGGTGTGAATGTGAATGACTGTTTATCACATAGTTTTCATCCATCCATTTTCTGAGCCGTTTCTCCTCACTAGGGTCGCGGGCATGCTGGAGCCTATCCCAGCTATCATCGGGTAGGAGGCGGGGAACACCCTGAACTGGTTGCCAGCCAATCGCAGGGCACATACAAACAAACAACCATTCGCACTCACATTTACACTTATGGGGAATTTAGAGTTGTCAATTAACCTACAATGCATGTTTTTTGGGATGTGGGAGGAAACCGGAGTGCCCGGAGAAAACCCACGCAGGCACGGGAAGAACATGCAAACTCCACACAGGCGGGGCCGGGGATTGAGCCCCGGTCCTCAGAATTGTGAGGCAGACGCTCTAACCAGTCGTCCACCGTGCCGCACATAGTTTTCATCTCATTTTATTTATATGTTATTGCATTGTACAGCACTTTGGGAACCTTGTGTTTGTTTAAATTGTGCTTATATAAATAAAGTGGATTGGATTGGATTGGTACTGTACTTATTTTGCCAAACAGCAATGTTTGTTCTGCTGTATATAAGATAATAAGGTATAAGATAATAATGGTTAGTTAAAGCAGTTCAAATATATATATTTTTTTCTAGAAGGACGTTTTAGATTGCAGTGGTGTAGAACTTGACTTGACCACACTGAGAGCTTTCTATTTTGAATTATTTTGCTTACATTTCTCACATGAGTATCAGAATATTAGAAACAGAGCTGAGTCTGATGCATTCTTCTATATTGTTATACTGCTCCATTTAATTCAGTGTCAATTTAAAAATGAGACAAGGCAAGGCTTTTATTTGATGTCATTAGATTGTAGAGGTGTACCTAATGTTTTGTCCAACAAATAAGATAATATGTGTGAAGTATGTTTGTGCAAGTACTTACAGTATATGTATTTCTAGAGCAATGGGTTGTAGCTGTCTTGCAAAGAGGCTCAAGAGTACTACTGGTACTTGATTTCACTGAGAGAGAGGGAGAGAACATGGTGGAGGCTGCTGTTGTCCTTGCAAAATAAATGAATGAGTGAATGAATGAATGAATGAACGAATGAATGAATAAATAAATAAATAAATAAGCTCCTTACCCTGTAAGACCAAGCGCATGGTGAAATAAAATATATTTGCTTTCTGATATGTGTGTTTTATATGTGTCGGGCTGGTCTATTGTACTAACAAAGCAATTAAAGTGATAAAGTAATAAAATCTAGATTTTAACCATTCATAAAGAGTGCATACCCATAGGAAATTTGGAATATGTGGCCAAACACGATGACGCTGCCAACAAAAAAAATATTTGCCAATTAAACATCACGTTGAGTCGCTTCACTACTCCCAAGATAGAGTATGATAATTATGATGATAAAACATCTACCCAGATGAATTGACCACCGAACGGTCTGTTTTGACAGTAATCTTCTTTAAATATCCTCACTCTGGAGACATCTCTTCATTTCATGCATAAACACCATATGTTTGTTCACTGAAAACAGCATATGTCAGCAGGAATATGGCACAGTGAAGTAGGAAAAGCAGTTTAGTATTCCTGACTTGTCCAACCATTTTCAACATGAAAATTACAATTATCATGCAATTTAAACCCTAAAATAAAGATATGATGACCCTCTAAAATATATATTTTTTTCTCTTTAAGTATTTCTTCTACTAGATAAAACAAAGGTTAAGAGCAAAGTGTTGGTGAAAATAGTGGTGCAACATGAAAATTCTCACACAAGTTAAAGCTATAATTTGCCATTTTTGGCGCCCCCTAACGCTGGATTTCAGCCTTCATCGCTTCAATATGACGTAGGCTAAATACTCATCTGGTCTTCTCCTCCTCCCAACCCTGCATGCTTTCTCCTTTCTCTATGTCTCAGTCGGCCTGCGCCGAAAAAAGGAAGTATTGAAAAATATAGCAAGATGTGTCAGAAGCTGATAGGCTTAAGGCTTCTCTATACTCGCACAGGCAGCGACCGCGCTGACGTCAATCCCGCGTGCAGTTTGCCTTTATACTCGAGCACAACCCTCGCGCGGAGTTTGAAAATGTACTGCAGTTCTCCTCCAAGTCGGGGGTGTCGCTCAGGCTGGTACTGGCTAGGACACCACAGGGTGGAGTTTCCTCTGGATTTTTCGGCCATTTCCGGTAGCCGTTTATACTTTCCTTTCCGGAACACGGAACAAAGCAACAACAATGACGAGCGTGGAATAATGTCTGCTAGAACAAATGGGCCTAGATGACCAGATGATACATTTAATTATGCTGCAAAATCGATCAAGGCGGGGCCGGCGTAGGTGGTATGTGGAACCAAGAACAGGTTTTGACCTTTGTTTCGTTATACAATAATATTAACAATAATATTAATAAGTACAACAACAACCATAATAATAATAATAATGTACTTATTTTTCTTACAAAGGTTTGAACTTTGAACGTGTTTAAACGAGAGAAATGTCAGAAAATGTTAATGGTGAGGTTTACAGCCTTAAAACATAAACGAGGGAACACTATATATCCTCTAGTATAATGATAAAATACGATAAAACTTGTTGACACAAAAGATGTGAAATTTGACGTCGGCTACCATTTGGGATCATTTAGAATGTGTAGAATTCCTCCTCAGATATCCAATGATAATTCCTGAAACTTTAACTGGTAGAACGCAGACATATACTTTATACCTCTACATAGCATGCTGTAGTCAAGTCCCGTCTAAAGGACAAAAGCAGAAATGCCTCATATACTCACAGCACACACACATGCATGTACACACAATCCAAAAGCTTCTCCAATAATCCATACAAAGGGGGTGCAGAGGAAATCTGAACATTCCTCAGAGATTGCACACAAACTATGAGAAAGAAAGTGACCCTCCATTTTTCTCACATCCTTTATTTACAGTGAAGTTGTGGAGATACAAAAAAAAAAAAAAAAAAAACGTGACCCCAATTACCCCCTGTTGCATTGTACAGTACTTGCAGTCTTCTGTGTCATGGTTTGACATAAATTGTGTAGGTCAGTGGGGGGAAAGGGCACTGAGATAAGATTACAACAAAGATTAGGACAGAAGATTAGGGATCAATTATTCAAAAAGAAAATGAGTAAAGAAAGAAAAATCAAGATGGATGGAAAGTGAGTGAGGGAGACATGCAGGAAGTTGGCGTCGGTGGTCAGATCTAATCCACTGAGCATGTCTGTTGTCCTGGAAAGGAAACCCAATTATATGGCACTTCCACTGGCCCGATGCCGCTCGGTGGGTGTATGTGTGTGCTTACACTTAGAAGCTTGGTCTCATTACGTTGATTGACAGCTCCCATTTTCCACCATGCTCTCCTCCCATATACGAGCGTATACATGCACGTGTGCGCACACAAACGCCAGGTCCGAGGGATATTTCACTCCATGGTATTTCTCTCGGTTTGAAGCCCCCAAATTGCTCAGACAGAAATTACTGTAAGAGGGCACTAAACCCTCCAACAGGTCGAAAAACATCTTTCGAGCTTGTACAAGTATAGCAGTGAAGGTGAAACAGCACTAAACCTGGCTTTCAAAAATGTTACGTATTAAAATGTAATCGGCGATAACCTTTTGATCAAGCTTGTTCTATTGTCACATTTCCTAAAAACCCCTGTCACACATCCAAAATATCATACCCCCGTGACCCAAGAAAAAAAATAAGTGAGAAGGAACATGTACAGTACTCTATTCAGCACCACAGTTTACCTCTCTATCGTGCAAGGAACCATGTTTGGTATCTTACCTGTACAGTAGGTATACACTATTCTGGCCCCGAAATTTCTGCCAAAACAAATTGAAGCCATTTATTCCTCAACTCATCTGAGGTTGGCAGGTGATGCAAGTACAAGTTTTAGCTTTGTATAAGATGCAGTTGTGCTGTCGTTCAGACATTTTCCAGTTGAGTTGAGTGGGTAGGTACCAACCATGAACAAGTGGGCAGGTACTTGAATAATACGTAGCGTAACTACGTCACATCGATGCCTGACACTGATGGGCTCATTTTTTGCATTCAATCGACAAAATGCATAGATGTCAAACTCAAACTAAGTCACAGACTTAGACATTTTGACCTATGTTAGGCCAAGTACAGTGGAAAAGAAATCTGATTTTGATGGCATGGGACCTTTGAAGAACTGTTTAAAAACAACAGGAACTAGTATGAGATGCAACAGAATTAGTAAAACGGCTATATGTTGCAGTTATTATTATTATTATTATTATTATTAAAGTTGTACAGGTGAGCCTATCCCAGCTGACCTTGGGTGAGAGACGTGAAACACTCCGTACAAGTCGACAGTTAAGCGCAGGACACATGTAGACAAACTAGTATTCACACACATTTATATACCTATGGACAATTTAGAGTCAATTAACCAAACATGAATCATTTGTGAATGTGGGAGGAAGCCGGACTACCTGTAAAAAAACCATGCAAGTGTGGGTAGAACGTGTAAACTCAAATCTGAAAGGCCGGAACTGAGAACTGTGGGGCAGACGTGCTAACCATTTGACCACCATTCTTCCCCCTGGGAACAACAAATTCTAATGTTGTATGTTGTATGATTTCACTCTACTCTGTATCTTTTTGCTTTCTAGGGACACAACTTTATCAGAATAGTCACAGGGAGCCTGGGTGTAATGGTGGCATGGATTAAAAATAATAATAATAAAAAAATAAAAAACACCAACAATGTGTGATAAAAGCATTAGCAGATGAGACGTGATAAGGAGCTAAAGTGGTGAAAGCCAACTCAGTCAGAGCTCTACCAAGATAATAAACACTACAGGAGTTTTAAATAATTTTACAGAAAAACAAATTTTTTCTGAGTTGAAAAGACCAAGTAGGTTAATTGAAGACTAAATTGCCCGGAGGTGTGAATGGTTGTTTGTTTCGTGTGACCTGCGATTGGCTGGCGACCGGTTCAGGGTGTACCCCACCTCTCGCCCGGAGATAGCTAGGATAGGCTCCAGGACGCCCGCGACCCTAGTGAGGATAAGCGGAACGGAAGATGAATGAATGAATGAATGAACGAAAAGACCCAATTTTTTTTTTTAGATGAACTTAAACGTGTTATATTCTTGGATGTATTTCTGGAGCCAAGCTAAATGATGATGACTGTAACGTGATAATGTCGGTCCTGATAAACGATGTGTCTGTGCCAGTGTCCTTCTGATGGGATGTTTTCCCACAATCAAGGTCTAAACATTTATCATGTGCAGTCATAGATACAGATGAATGCCTGAAGGGTTGGATGCTTAGATAGCTGGCTTAATGTGTGGATGGGACAGACTGGCTGGATGGATGACAAGGTGATGGCTTAGAGTGGAAGACGCGATATCTGTAAGTAAGAAAAAAAAGAAGGGGAGCAAAGGAGGCATGTCTGGCAGGGAGATGAGGAATGCAATGGAATGAAAAATATTAAATGAATACAAAAAGTGCCATCATGACTTTCTGCCTTTCTGTCTGTTTCATGCACTAACCAGTCTTCATGTTTTTATCTTTGTGTGTGTTTGTATATTAGCATCACACTTTGTGACTAGTCCAGTCAGAAGAACAATGCATATACTTATATCACATCAATTTAAGAGACTACGTCCTTCGGCTGGCCTGGGAACGCCTCGGGATCCCCCCGGAAGAGCTGGATGAAGTGGCTGGGGAGAGGGAAGTCTGGGCGTACCTACTAAAGCTACTGCCCCCGCGACCCGACCTCGGATAAGCGGTGGAAAATGGATGGATGTACATCAATTTAATTACAGGAACAAGAATGTGTTAATTTCTGAGAGTGTTTCTGTTTACTTTTTCATATGTGTGTGTGAGCATCAAGATGCTGTGTTTGTTTGTGTTTGCGCCTGCTGCTGCAACAGCCACATTTCTGTGCACGACTTTGACTGCATGGCTATGTGCGTGTTTTCAGTCGACTGGAGTTTAGCATCACCCCCAAAGGGAAATTACAGCATAGCAGATGTAGTTTCATTCCTTAGCCGAAAGAGAATATTGAGCAATGTGAAATTGTTCTCATCACGGTGACTGGTCCATTGCTTTTAATTGCTCAGAGAGTTGAGCCCCACTTCGCAGAGAAGAGAGCGTTAGAAAGAGGTCATGGGAAACAGCACTGGATTCATTAAACATTTAAGGGCAAGTGGATGTGCGCTGAGCTTTCATGGCTGGTGAGGCACTGACATTCGAGTCAGATTTACAAATTTAGGTGTCAAACAGAGTGGTGTGGCAGAGTTAGGTGGGTCTTAAGAATATTTTGGAGGGGCTACAGCCCCCCCAAAATAGGCCCAACAAAACCACACGTATGCACTATAGTGATTAAACATAACTCAACTCAAAAGAAAAGATGTATTCTAATATTTCTATTCTCTAGACATATTTTGGTAAAACTATGTGCGGCAGACGTCTTTTCCTAAGGTGACGATTATAACTCAAACTTGTGCATACTGTAAGTTGGAACGTGCCAAAGTTTATCACTAACATAGAAGTCATAATTACAGTATTTGTATGAATAACACTTCCAGGCCATAAATATAAAACTATTTTATCGTGCGCCATTGCAAACCAATGTAAAGAGACATAGCACAGTATATTGCTCGGCTTGGTGCAGTTCTACTTAAAAATGACACTTTTGAGACTCTTTTGTGATTAAGGGCTCTACAAATAAACTTAACTTGACTTTTCTTTTGTTAAAAGCAGGTACAACCAGGTACTAATTGTCATGGCAGGCCAGCTGGGGTTCAAAGCATACTGCGCCATTGTATGCTAACATTTAAGGATATACATGATGTCATTAATACCACAAACTCTGGATGTTGGAGTATTCCAGTCTCCACTTTGCTGCAGTAGTCCATTTTCTTGCTGGCCTTAATCTCCTTTAGAATGGAATCAAAGCAACATCCGCATGCTGAAAATAAAACACGAGACCCTCGTCTACCTTCGTAATTTTGTTGTGTGCTAGCATGTGTTCAAAGTGGCCTGGAATGTTCAGTATCACGAGGAACTAACTTAAAAAGTGGTGAACAGACCATTCCAAAGTAATCCAAGACACGCTTCTTCGTATAATGTAGTGTATCACAACAACACACCCAGTCGATAAAACAACACTTCAAGCATCAAAGCAGAATATTTAATACAACTGTAGATTTCTACCAATCTGAAGAGTTACAAATCGAGGGATGAAATTCAGAAATCTTGTTTTGATGTTTTATGTTGTTGTACATTCCCAGGAATAGTACCATAGCAGCGGTCTACACATCTTCAACCCTGATGGTTTCCTGTATACTGGCAATCATTATCCTCTTTAGCCAGCAACCAGCTGGATGACTGAACCGGCCTTGCCATCTGATGGTTGCTACCAAAGTTGTACACCCTTTTCTTCTATTGCTTTAATAAGTACTCGACAACACAAGTCTAGATTAATAAATGTACACCGAATTTTGAACAACTCTAGTAAATACCCAAAATGACAGCCATTTATGGAATATGTTACAACAGGATTTAGTGTTTACATATTTAACATTTGTTCTGTTTAAATAAAATCCAAACAGAGCATCACATTACATACAATTTTATAGCACATTATTCTAGGAATTATTGTTGATTAGATGATTTTCTGACAGTGAGTTTTGTCTTTTTTTAAAGTCTTGGTCTTCTGATTCAAATATCCCCAGACGTCTCTCCATTCGACTCTTCATTTGAAGTATTCATTTATCACCCCATAATGCGAAACACCTTCTGACTGATGGCCTCTAAAAATGCCCTTTCAAAGTTGCCTCTTATGCTATTTATCTATTTTTGGCTCATGTTGCTCAATATATTTTATCACTATCTTCCCTTTGCGCACATTTCTATCTGAGGCTCTCCTGCTTGCAACCCATGACTCTTTCAGTTTTATTATTCAAGTAATGCTGTTTTATTATTCAAGTAATGCTGTTCCATCACCCATTACTAAATGTAATAAGGACTTGTTTTAATTTTGCTTTGTTCAGTCAAGTCTTTCGCCTGCACAGGAATCAATGAAACACTCATGTTTATCTTTTCTGTAAGTACTTTTCATCTCTTTGCTTCAATAACTTTTTTCTTTCTTAGATATACAATATCCATCAACACTCACCAAGTCACTTCTTTGTTGTAGAGGAGAATGGATGGATGGTTTTCAGTTTCATCACATTCCAAACCATCAAACACATTTGGGGATGTTGCGTGTGAAAGTCATTCTCACCCAACTGTCTGCCACACAAGGTGAAACTGGTGTCTACAAATCTCTAATTGGCTTGAGCACAACACTTGATTTACAAGATGTGTAACTGCATTCATGCTGGAACCTGGCAATTAAATTAACATCTACTAGAAGTGCTACATTCAATTTATTTTGTATTAAAAATTTGTATGAGCAGGGTGATCTGACGGCAGCTGTGCTTCCACTATTCTACTATCACAAATAATTAAATCATTTTCACCGTTAATAGGAAATTATTCTGGTTCCATCCACAAGTTATACATGTAAAGATTAATCATCTCTCTCTCAAACAGATTGTATGCTTTCCACAGGACTATAAAACAAATCCAACACCTAATAAAAATTCAGACAGGCTCAGTATTTTCCGCCTCTTACTGCTCTGAAAACTAAAACCTCAGTCTTTTGTCCAAGACGACCACGAAAGAGGAAAAGCTAGCAGTTTCCAGCTGTCATTGACTGCATTTATGCAATTTTCAAATCATGTTCTCTTAACCAATCTAAACATTGATTCTGGTTTTGGAACATTCACGTTATGCATCAGTTCTCATAAGGATCGCGTGGTGGTTGAGTGAATGTGTCAGGTTTAATCTTCACTTTCCAGCCCCAAATACTTTTTTTTTTTCTCATATCAATGTGTGCCTGCAAGGCAATGTGAATGGAGGGACAGAGCCATAGGGAACAACATAGATCGATAGAGTGATAATACATAGTGATAATGTGTTTAATATCAGCAAATCTAACTTGTCAGAAAGCAAGTATGTGCATACATTTCTCAAAAAAGACTGGCACTTGCATCAGAAGGCATTCTTGTGGTGTCTGATACTGTAGACACCACGAGCAACACTTTCCATCCATGATCATCAGGTAGCAGTATGTTCAAACCTTCACTGCACATGGTTTTTGGACAACAGCAACTTACGTAAAGCATTTAACACATTTTAGATGTAGCAGGCAGGGAAATGGACTTAATCAGGTGCAAAAGCCACACACTAAAAATTGAAGTTTCTACTGTGTTGGAATCAAAATGAGCTTGAGAAACAATGTGATAAGATGAGACTGCTTGAAAGTACTGTAGATGGGGAATATTGCTGCTGTGAGGTTAGAGGCAATAAGTGTTGAAAGGTAACGACGGGGGGACTGAAAGTGTTCAGGAAAGACTGAGCGAAAGAAAATGTTATTCAGCCTTTCATTGATACACGTGTGTATGTGAGAGACTGTAACTCAAGTGCTTGAAATAACATCTATGCAAACCAATGACATTTATGATAATAACGGTGCAACGTTCGACCCCAACTGACAGTCTTTAGTGGGCACATATGCTTTTACTATTTACAAGCCTCAGAGAATGGAGGCCCCCAAAAGAAGTCAGATACAGTAACATACATCCAAGCAGCTACAGAATTTGGGCTGTATGACCTTGGATGAAAGTCATGGTAAGACAATAATTTTAAGTTTCACTTAAAGTTATAGTCTTAAAAAAGGTTTGTTTAGTGTAGTGTTAAAAATATCCTGATTTTTAATATGTTTAGATTCTAATTGTTAAAATAGCTGGTAAAAGCTGACAATCGACAATTGTATGATAACCAGGATCATTTATTTTAAAATACTTTCTTTTTAGCACAATGTAAACTATCCATGTAGCTGGAGTTGTAGTAAGGCCAGATTTTCACTGCAGGTCCAAGTGTCTAATTTCAATTTAATGCCCACATACGATTTTTTTTCAACTTTTGTCGATTTACATGTACATTTCAAGTGACACATATCCGATATGACTCTGCTTATACTAAGATGCGCAAACAGGCAAATTACACGTGCAGTAAATAACTCCAAAAGTGTCAAGACTGGGCAGTGACAAAAGAGAAGTAAGCAATAACACATACATACGATATATCCCCCCCTATTGATTTAAGTGAAGGTAACCTCCACATTACCCCACTGGCTGCCGTCAGCATTTTGCTTATTCAATGATCAATACACTTCTACTGTACCATATTTAGACAATATTTAATTGTTTATTCCTTCACTTTCATTTATATTTACTGTGGCAGTCAGTCGTATATTTTGATAACTCAAGCTCATATTGACAACATATATCCGATCGGTCCATTTTACGCTGCACTCATATTGGCTCAAATCCGTATTGGATTTGTGTCCACAGAGACTTGATTCCGATCTGAATAAACCCAATTTCTTGTTTATTTTTATTTCCATTTACGCTGCTATGACACATCTGAATTGTGCCACTTCAGAGCAAATAATCTGAATTCTATCACGTGAACCATGCAGTGTATATCCAGCCTCACAATTTAGCCTTATGTGAGTGGGCTTTCCACAGGTTTCTGAGAATGCTACTTACATGCTGCCACTGTTCCCTGATGAGAGGGCGGTAGCGAAGAAAGTATTTCAGAGGGAAGTTGTCGATGTCGGGCCAGGTCGCAGGACTCTGCCAGGATACCTCCAGCCGACGAGGATTGTAACGGATCGGAGTTGCTGTCACACGCTCAGGGGGGTCTGGTTTGACTGGGAGGGAGGGAAGAAAATAATCAATCATCATCAGGTAGTGTCAAAATATGTACCTTATTGTAACGTTCTGTTTTCTGCATACATTTTCCCAAAATTTTAAACTATAACATAGAAAACAAATGGAGTGATAAAATGTTAACTACATTTGGACATTTTACTTAAATCGATAAAACAAAAATTTTTAAAAGTTCAAAATTTTAACGATTAGATCGATGACTAGGAACATTGGAGCTGATCAGCTACAATCACAAATGGACACTAAGCAGTGAAATGACTTATAACCTTGCTGGTAAGAGATGAGTGACAACAATGGTTGAGGCTGGTAAGATGAGGAATAAATGAAATCTGACAGTCCCTGTAGAACACATACGTGTGAGTCCTGCATTCTGAATACATGTCCTCGAGATAATTCCATTCAATACCTTTGAAAGATATTAATTAACCTTTTTGTTTGTGAGATCACCCCCATTAGTGAGCACACTGTCCAGTCATTGTATTTATGTGAAATATTCTCCATACCATGTGCAAACAAGATGTTAGAACAGGATATGGATAGTTGCATTTAAAACTCCAGGGCTTGATAAAAGTAAGTATCACAAGATGGCATATGAATTAAATATAGGCTATGGCACACATTCTGACCGAACTGACTGAACATGACATAGAGATGGATTTGATCAGAGACAGACAAAAGCAGAAAGGCATTGTGAGATGGTTAATCTCATTGTGACCTTCCATAAGTAAAAATGGAAAGAAGAAAGATGAAGAAACAGACAAACCTCTTTGTTCACATAAGATTCATCCAGCAGTTCATAAAAGAAATGAAACGTGCCATTCAGAAAACGGAATCTGCTTAGATCGATGATTCCAGTGACTTTTCATCTGGCCTGAAACACTGTACAAAAGCTGCCTATTGCATTAGTAATGAGTAAAGAGGAAATGGGGAACCATGATAACCTGGAGCCAGGCCAAGCAGAACAAGCCAACTACTCGTGGATTTATCACAGAGCGCAGCAGGCAAAGCTTAATGAGGCGATCTCGAACCAAAGAAAAACGCTCTGTCATATAGTAAACAAAGCACTGCTTAATGTGCGGGACGAATGTTATGAAGTTAACTTCTGTTCGTTTCAGTGTGTTCACATTACAGTTGCTGTATTCATTCATTACCATGTTTCAACAATCACTGATGCTGGTGCAAAATAAAAAGCACAAAAGCAGATTGTCAGTAAAACGGCTTAATTTCCAGAAATACAGAAGCTGCTCAATGTTTATGCTGAGGTGGGGTATTTGTAAATCAATCTTATGTGTAACTTATTTTATTTCATAGATTCAGGTGCTGAGGCAGTTCTACACAGCGGTCATCGAATCAGTCCTGTGTTCTTCCATCACAGTCTGGTTTGGTGATGCTACAAAAAAGGACAAACTCCGACTGCAATGGACAATCAAAACTGCTGAAAGGATTGTCGGTACCCCCCTACCTACCCTTGAGGACTTGCACGCTGCCAGAACTAAGACAAGAGCGTGCAAAATCCTCTCGGACCCTCCACATCCCGGTCACCAGCTCTTCCAGCTCCTTCCCTCAGGTAGGCGCTACCGATCAATGCAAACTAGAACTAGCAGATATTCCAACAGCTTCTTCCCTCTTGCAATCAACTTCTTAAACACCTAACCTACAATTCCATGACAACATGCTGGCAATTGCTTGACTTGAGTTCGTTGTCACATTTCTGTGGGGCCAATTATATATTACTCGTGCACTCACTGTAGTTGTCTCGCCATGCTGCACTATTTGCATATCTGTTGTTGACCAATACTGGCCACTCATGCCAGAGTAGCATCTGCTCCATTTGCACACTGATTGAGGAGTATCTGCAACATTTGCACAATCAACATTGTCCCAGATTATCGCACTACTCGTCACTTCAAACCGCATACACTCCTTGAAGTCTCGGCGCCCTTTGCACAATGGTCATTGCACCGGACTATTGCATTATTAGTCATTCGAACTGCTCTAAGTGCTAGAGGACTCTACATCTTTTTGCACAATTGTCAAAAAAATAAAATAAAAATGTACCGGCATTACCAGATAGCTAGCAACCCTTTACTGCTCAGTGACTGATTTTTATGTCAATGTCTTTATGTCTCAAAAGTGTTCTCTGTCAATTGACTGTCTGTTGTCGTACTAGAGCGGCTCCAACTACCGGAGACAAATTCCTTGTGTGTTTTTTGGACATACTTGGCAAGTAAAGATGATTCTGATTCTGATGAGATTCAGGTCAATGTATATAGTTAAGAATAAACACCTCTCTGCCTCCTTACTCCGTATCTTGCAGTTTAAAATTATGAAAAAGGCTTCACACAGTGCCAGATGACATTTGAGATTGAGTCAAGATCTTCTATAGGATCACCTTCAACTAGAACTACTCCTCTGTATGATCCAGTGCAGTTGTATAGTTGTGCAATGTGCGCACTACACTCGCAATATTTTTTTTTCCTTGTGTAGGCAGAATTAATTTTCTGTTGCTCGACAACTATTTCAAAGAGTAGTTTAAATCATGATAATTTATCTTCAAATTCTAAACAAAATTAAGACTAGCCTGAGATTTACAGACATGGGTAGCAGTCGACATTTACTATTATGAACAAAAGTCAAAACACACTCCTTTATTTTAGGTCCATTCACCATAAATCAAAATACATTATATGCTGTAAGTCTAAGGAAAAACGGAGTAGAAGCAAGTGATTTCTCCCAGTCAAACAGAGAACAAAGGTCATGATAATGATGGGGGGGAATTAAGTAAAAGTTCCTGTCCTACAATCATTTCCTGGGGTTAAGATTTTGAAAAGTCACTGACAGTGTAGTGGTACGCTTAGTGTCCTTGTTGGCAGTGTGGGTTCATTTCCCACTAAATCAAAGTGTGAATGTGAGTGTGAATTGTCTGGGTTTGTGTGTGTCCTGTGCTTGATTGTCCACCAGTCCCGGGTGTAGTCTGCCTTTTGCCAGAAGTCTGTTGGGCTCGGCCCCAGCTCGCCGTGACCCGGAGCAGGACGAGCAGTACAGAAAATTGATGAATACATTATTGAAAAACTGATGTTGTAGAAAGGCTGATATAGCTAAAAAATTGGAAATGACTGATTTTCACATCTATTTTCATGTGTTGTAAATGCAATCATCTGGTATCCCGATCATTTTTCTCCATACGGTAAATGGATCATTCCACAGCGGCATAATCCAAGTGAGCGGTGATTACGTTGGCTGAGTACTCCTGCAATCCTTCAACAAAACATCATCCTGTCATCAAGTATTTCAAAGAATTTGCACTAATTAGCTCCGTGAGCTAGCTGCCACTGACAGGGTTTGTCATTTTACCCGGCAGAAACTACGTTCCTAGTTGACGGTTTGTACGTGTTGCTCTTTGCCAAAGATAATTAGCCTCAATCTCTTCATTCACACACTTGCACATTTTCACTTGCAGCAGAGAGATAGTTGAGCCTGGCTGTTATGAGCTGTACCACCAGGAAGCTGAGGTGGGAAAAAAAACTAAACAGCAGGAAACAGTCTGACCAGCCTTGTTTTTTTATGTATAAAACACCAATCACTTCCCTGTAGGTAGTGTACTTATCATACAGTACTCTTTAACTGTCTAATGTGTGTTTTTACCTAATTTACAGTATATTTCTCTTAAAATTTCTGAACTTCAGACTTCGGAGCCACCATGAATCTATCCTTTCTGCCTCACTGGCAATCACAAAACTAACATGGTTGTCGTTAGATTTGTGATTGGATGAGCGATTGGAACTGAAGAGAGTGTATGTGTGTGTACGGTAGATGGACGGCACAACGTTTATTGGAGAACTTATATGATGTTTTAACTGTTCATTTTCTCAAAGAGGTTTCTGATCAACCACCGCTTGGCCACTTTTTAGCATATGAGAAGACGCTACAATATGGTGAATATTAGGGCTTGACTCACCCTCTAAATCCTCATTCGCTATTCGTATTGACTGATGAATGACTAGCGAATAAGAACTGAACTGTTACTACTGTTGTACTACTCCAAAATAATAGTCCATCCATCCATTTTCCGTACCGCTTTATCCCCACAAGGGTCGCGGGCGTGCTGGAGCCTATCCCAGCCATCTTCGGGCGAGAGGCGGGGTACACCCTGAAGTGGTCGCCAGCCAATCGCAGGGCACAAACAAATAACCATTCGTGCACACATTCAGACCTAAGAGCAATTTAGAGTCTTCAATTCACCTACCATGCATGTTTTTGGGAGGTGGGAGGAAACCGGAGTGCTTGGAGAGAACACACGCAGGCACGGGGAGAACATGCAAACTCCACACAGGCGGGGCCGGGATATGATCCCCAGTCCTCAGAACTGTGAGGCAGATGTGCTAACCAGTCGGTCACCGTGCCGCCAATAATAGTCCAAGAAATGAAAAATCCACTGACATGTTTTGGCTGCCAAGTTTTCGCTTCCACATCTCCCTCTTGGCCTACTTTAACCAGACTTTACCTTGGCCAACGGTAGAAGCCTATATTGCCTCTCGACGGCTTAAATCCTCGCTGCTTATTGCCTCCAAGCCTCGGAACAAGCTGCCGCCTTTCCAGTTAGCCAGCTAGTACTAGCCTGCTGTCATCTTTCACGCTATGTTGGATAAACTTTCTCAAATTCAGTCTGCCATGGGCACAGTCCACCTTGATGATAGATTTTTTCCAGCTTTGTTATGGTGCCTCCATGAATATTTGTGCTATTACTTGGAGCTAGGCTAATGGAAGCCGCCTTCAGTAGAGAGCTTTTTTTTTTTGTCAGCAAACTTTATTAGAGATCTCAGTGAAGCTACAATGCAGGCATGCGGAGAAGCAATGCACACTAAGTCAAAATGGCGGAGGCTGTAAACACCACAATCGTGGAATAATTTGTGTTTTTTTAAGTAAAGGCAGCGTGGAAAAAGTTGCATGTATGTTGTTCTTTGATTTGTTGTGATTCAAATGCAAAAATTATAATTCGGCGCTCGTTTTTTTTTTGGGTTTGTTTGTTTTTGTTTCACCCAGAACATTGGATTGACCACTGACTCGTTCGTAGCTCCAGTGAATGTCATACATAATGTCGACAACATTTTGTCACCAAAATTTAAAGAAAAATTAATAATCTGACTTTCTTGCCAAATTACAGAAAATTGTGAAGAGGTGGGTTTTTCTGCGAATAACCGAGGATAGGTTCCCCCAAAAATCTGTGAAGAGGCAAATTTGTGGATGCCAAACCTCAAATAACTGGGTATGATTTTAATGTGCACAAAGACTGAAAGTCGTATTGGCTGTATAATAGCAGCTGGCCACAGAGATTTCATTGTTTCAAGTAGACTCTCTGTTCTCCTATTACACTCAGGAGTGCCCAGGGATACAGGTACCTGTGGAACTTAAGTCATTTGCAATAATTGGAAAGGTCACCTGTGATATTAATCTTGTCCAAATCCGCTGTCTTTAATTTGTGCACGAAAAAAAATCCCAACCATATTTCACTAAACACGGTAGTTGTTTTATGACATTGGTCTGGTGCGAGTCAGCATCTCTGTGATTTAAAGTGAGTGGAGGTTGCCAGACTCTGCACAGCTGCCAGAGGTTATCCCTCTCTCCACTGTAAGCCACATAACATAGCAGGTGGTGCTGTGCCGCATGCTGTTCTGTGATGCACTGCCATCAGTTTCTGATCTCATCCACTTGGAACTGTTTTTACTCATCTGCGACCAGTAGTTTTACCCAAGTGCTGAAAGCTTGAAAATTAGCCAATTGGAAAAATAAATTGTCATCGTTTGCAGAGATAGAAAATATCTGAGGTGTGGCTTGATGCCGCCTACTATAAAGTTAAAGATTTTGTTACTGCAAAGCACAAGGTTTCATTCCTTAACAAGAAGTGAAGTGAAATGAAGTGAGCACCGAAGGACCGCAAAAACCAGACTAATGCACTAAAATGTCTCTGAACTACTACAAGACAACTTCATGTGGGGGCATTAGTTGTCTGCTGCTGTCTCCGAGTGCCTTGCTGTAGCGGATATGCTCCCGCAATCGGAGGTGCCACAGGGACTCCCAACCACTTGATAACCCCATTCCTCTACGCTGCCCTGCTGTGAGACGGCCACTAGGAGAATGCCTGGTGTACGTCAAGTGGACCTTAACCAAATTAGCAGCTTCCCGTCAAATCTTGATTCCTGGCTTCAAAAGACTCCTTCCTTGACCAAAAGGTTGAGGGACCCTCCCTCCAAGTAGACTATGTGGTGAATATTCAAACAGGCACATGAGGCGCCACCCACTGGTGTTGAGAGGAACTGCATACCTGTGGACACACCTTTGATGTTTGTTAATGGAAGATAAAATGTCTGTTTTGATATCTTACAAACTCTGTAGAAATATTCCAAATGTATGCCTTGGTGTCTGTGTCACAGGCGGGGCCGGGGATTGAACCCCGTTCCTCAGAACTGTGAGGCAGACACTCTAACCAGTCTTCCTCTACCGTGCCACCCTCACTTTAACAATAAATTATTATTATTATTTGTTATAAGTAAAAAGGCTTAAATTGGTAGAAGCCTTAATTTATTTGATAAGGGTGAAACTTCCTCAAGGTGTCCGTCATTAACTGTCGCCACAGAATGTATAGACAGACTAACCCATCCATGTGCACGCACGCATGCACCCCTGACATACACACGCACACACATCATCAATTTCATTCCAGCAGTGTTCGAAAGTACAAGGACAGCCAAGAATGGCCTCACTTCCACCCAGAGTGAATAAGTGCATCAGAAACCAAGAAATTGTTTTATTTATTTACGATATGCTTCGTTTTCCCGTAAAATGAATGAGACTCACAAGTTAAACTGCCAAATAAGACTTTTTAACAATACAGTCACTGAGAGCATATACATGCAACCATAAGGGAAGAAAATGGCAAGATAGGAGCAAAGTGAAAAGTAGAGACATATGTATGGAAATGTTAAAGAATGCAAAGAAAAGAGCAGTGCGGTACTGTACAGTACTTTCTTATCAACCAGTAGTTAAGGGAAGTAGCCTCAGTAAAGGTGCTAATCCGGCTTGCATTAGCATTTTCATGAATCCTGTGTCCGGGATTTGGCAGACCATGTCATTGGCTCAATTCACACAAAAATACATATTCACTCACTCACTCACTCACACTCACACTCACACGCACACACACACACACACACACACACAAATTCACAGCAACTGTGTGTTTTATTAGCCATACACACCCATACCTTATTCGAAGGGATACAGCAGAATTGAGAACCGCCAGAAGCACTTCCCTTATCTATTTAAGTGGTGCTCAGTCCTTCCTTAAAGTGAACATATTTCCTCTTCATTGCCTTCCAGCCAGTCTCCTAAGAATTTTAATAATCCTTCTTTTGTGGTATACCCATCCAGTATTTTTACACAGAATTTGCCATGAAGTTTGGCTAAACTGTATAGAAAAGGATTGTTGTCACATAAATTAAATATTATTTAAACCAAAAACTAATTTTAATCTGGGTAACTTGGAATTTTTTTTTCTTATTTCAGCAGTTAAGAGAAGAGGGTGAGATAGATTGTTTTGATAGTTATTAGATGTTGATTTCTTTAATCGTTTTATATTTTACAGTATTACACAAAACTGCACATGCAGCAAGCCTACTGACCTTTGTGTGAACTTCACAATAACCCATTAAGTTTTTCTTTCTTTGTTGGTTTTTGCTGCTTCTTCGTTGTTTATCGCCGCTTCTTCTTCAGGGTGGGCCGACTGTGGGCATCAGGGTTTTGGGTCTGGGCAGTTCCGGGGGGCTGGGCGTTGGTCCCGGTTCCGGTCGGTTCTTGATTCTCGATGCCCAACCCTACTCACGACGGGCGCTTAACTTGGACTCGCTTTGGCGGGCAATGACCGTTTTTTTGGGTGGCGGCTGGCTCCTTCGTTGGGCCCTGTTGGTGGCTGGGGTCCCCATGCTCTCTGGGGGTGATGGGGGCGGTGGCAGCGGTGGGACTTGCTGGGTAGGTGATGGTGGCCGGTGGTCCGCTGCCCGTGCCCCTCCCCTTGGGACTGGTTGGGGCACTTCGGTCAGGGTCGGAACCTCCCTGGGTCCTGGATGGTCGGTCCCCTGCTGGATGGGCTCGCTGATTCTTCTGCCATGGTGGAGGGTTGTACTCTAGTGCCATACAGGTGACTAACGTATAGAAATATTATACCCTATCCTGGACGAGTTTGAATTTAGCTTTTTTATGGCAGCTTGTCCACCAAGTTGGTGGAGTGAGACGCTCAGTGATAAACCTAACACAGTGCTTATCTTGTTTTACACAATCTGACATGTATCAGATTTTTTTTTCATGTCAATATGAATGGTACAATTCATTTTTATTTATTTTTTTCCAAATCCGACCCAGTCCTCTTTAGTATGTGGATATAAATTGGATATGGATCCGATGCAAGTGCAGTCTGGCCGCTCATGTCGTGCTCATCTGGCCTATAAATCATCAGAAATCGAAAACCATCACAGTTGTTCGACAAAACAGACGCGCGCAACAAGTAAAAGGCAGACGAAGGAGCAGAAAATAGTTTTTGTTGAAGAGAAGGTGCCTTGGAAGTGATAAATATATGGGGAGACTGGACAGTTCAAGCACAAAATCCTTGAAATGGCCACAAATGCATAAAGCGAGACCTACATGCGGGGCCGTATTTACTTCTATAAACAGCACCTCTTGTTGGTGTGCATGCGTGTCACTTAAAGGAGATAATCTGTTCATGGTAAAAGTTTGTTTTTATAATGTGAACGGCTACAGAAAAAGATCCAATTTAACAAAAAAGTCAGAATTGAGCATCATTTCCTGCAGTGTGAATATAGACTTAGACGTCTTTGCAGAACTGTCTGATGGATAAAAAGCTCTAGTGTAGTTATGTAGCAAGACCTGTAGGTGCAAACTAACCTTGCTATAGATCCGTCCATCCATCCATTTTCTATACCGCTTATCCTCACGAGGGTCATGGGTATGCTGGAGCCTATCCCAGCTAACTGCGGGCGAGAGATGGGGAACACCCTGAACTGTTTCTATACCACTTACCTTGCTCAGGGTTTTAGGGTGCGAAAGCCTATCTGAGCAAAAGGCAGACTGTCAGCAGTCAATCACGGCACGGAAAACAAACAACTAGCCACACTCGCACACCGTCAATGAGTGGCAATTGAACCCATCCAGCCTGCACAGAAGGTACGCATGTAAACCACAATGTCATCAGTGACTTCCAATTAAATTAGTCCAATAAAATCTTGGCATAAGTCTGTTGGATCCAGTAAGGAGACATTTTATTGCAGAGAAGGCTGACAGCAGCAAGATAACAGATTGCTGTTGTAAAGTGGAGACTATGGATTAAACCAAGTATTGCCAGCAAAGCTAGAACAGACAGGATAAGACCAATGAGAAATCTACTCTCGTAATCCATACTGTATTGGTACCGCCGACTTAGAACCCCCAATGATCAGCTAATACAGTACAAATCATACTTTTTAGTATCTGAATTTAAATAAAAAATGCATCAATAGCAAGTACAGCCACAAAACCCTATGTACAGAATATACCATGTGGTGGAGAGGGGGCAAGTGAGTTTCTAAATAATGGACTTTGCTTATTTTCTAAGAAAAAACAACGCTAAATTTCCTTTTCAGTTTGGTGACATTTATTTGGCCAAATATTTTCTATTTTCTTTGTTTTGCAGGCATTGATCATTGATGCGTATGCAACGGACCGTCCTGAGGGAGTGAATAAAATCAATCATCTGCGGTCAAACAAATGCTTCAGCATTTGGGAAGGGATTGGCATCTTCAATGAGATGACACTCTCTTTTTCCAGTCTTTTTGTTCGCTGCCAAATCTTTGTGGGAAGGATCCCACAAAGACTGTGCCAAATTGGAAATGTAGCATAGTTGGTCATGAATACCTACATATGCTACTTCACTGAGCGGGACTGTATGGCAGAGTGAGTTCCAAACGTTTTAAAATGCCATGTTCAGATAAGCTATGACAAGAAGTACTACAGAATAAAATTGGTGGTGTATCAAAATAACAACATAGAAAAAAAGATTAAGTTTGCTTAGGATTGATACTTTACCAATAGTGGACTCCTCAAAAGAGATTGTGTTAGAGGCTTTCCCCAAAGCGTTGATTGCAGTCACGTTGACTTTGTATGGGAAGATCGAGAAGACCTCTGGAAAACGTACATGGCAGCGATTCTTATGGATGGAATCTTTCTGTACCTCCAGTGAACGCTGGTTATGTCTAGAGACAGAAAAATGACAGACAGAAATGAGAAACAGAAGTGTGTTGCAATAAGCTGCAAAAAAGATTTTCTTGATTGCGTTAAGATCAAACCCCCATAAAAAGATCCACCACAAGGCTGACCAAATGATTGCCCTTATTATCTTTCAGTCATTCAACTCCTTATTATCACTGTAATAGAGTCATAACGATTTTGCAGTATTAATGAGGACCGCCAGCTATGCTTTGAGACGGGAGGATGAAAGACGAGGAAAAAAAAACAGGTGATGGAGACAAACATCTTCGGTCTCCTCCAACTACGAAGTATAATGTAAGAATGACAGTACAGTATTTACCACAGCGTGTCAAAATCAAGGCTCCTGGGCCAGAAGTGCCCCACAAAGTCACTTTATATTGCTCCAGGAGTTTTCTCCCTTGACCTCTTGAAACTACCTGCGTAGTATTCTTGATTGTGTGGTATAATGTCACTGCCGGCTGGACAAATTGGTATGTAGAAGGCAGTGGCAGCAAAGCATTTTTTCAGTTTGTAAAAGTGCGAGACACAGGCTGAACATCAGGCAGCCAATTTCTTCCATTCACGGCTGTGCTTTGGCTACCATTTGTCTGGTTTAACTTCAACTTTGTATTGTGAATGTTTTTATGGGGTAGTTTAGCATGTTAGCTAGTTGAAAGCCCTAGCTTGACTGTAATCAGACACAATGATATTTCCCTTTGAGATGTATACTGGACATGTTGGGTACATTTATTGCTGTTCATTTTCAACAAACGGTTTAATGCAACAATATTGTAACCAATATGTACTTGTGGTAATTTAGTTTCACGGTATGCAACTTCAATAAATACCAAGAAAATTAAAGCCTTTCCGTTTGTTGGAGAAACCACATCGTTTGTTAAATGTCTAGCTGAGCTTAGCATTAATCAGCAAGCGCAGTATACTATTCATCCATCCATCCATTTTCTGAGCCGCTTCTCCTCACTAGGGTCGTGGGCGTATGGAGCCTATCCCAGCTGTCATCGGGCAGGAGGCGGGGTACACCCTGAACTGGTTGCCAGCCAATCGCAGGGCACATACAAACAAACAACCATTCGCACTCACAGTCATGCCTACGGGCAATTTAGAGTCTCCAATTAATGCATGTTTTTGGGATGTGGGAGGAAACCGGAGTGCCCGGAGAAAACCCATGCAGGCACGGGGAGAACATGAAAACTCCACACAGGCGGGGCCGGGGATTGAACTCGGGTCCTCAGAACTGTGAGGCTGACGCTCTAACCAGTCGGCCACCGTGCCGCCTAAACTATTCATAAAAATTATAATAAACAAATTCAGGGGCATCTATGTAATATGATGTAGCGATTATTAGGTTTCCCACATGCTGCTTACACCAGAAACAGCACATTTTCCATTCACCAGTCATTCACCTTTTTATAAACTGATCTTTTTGCAGCGTTCAGGTCAGCTTAAGGTCTATTAACATCTCTTGTTCGCTTTCTCTGGTCTGAATCAGTTGATGGGTTCAGAAACAATGTCCCTGTGCCCCCTGTTCGGTTCTCACAGTAAGTACCAAAATACTACAAATTAGTTTTCAATTAAAAAAAAGTAGAGCGTGCCAGTGTAAAAGCCCCTTTAGTTTTCAGTTGCTTTTGACAATACATCCCTCAAAATCTTGACTGACTAGAAATATCATAGGGATAGTGCAAACACAGCACTTGCGGTTTTAAATTAGGTGAAGAAAACTTTTTCTTAAAAGCCGTAGCTATTTTCTTGCATTACAAAATGCGTTATTCAAAAAATTGTTAACAGAAAATTTCAAAATGACTTACTGAACGTCCACTTCAAAAGTAGTGGGGATGTAGGTTGAGTGCTGCTGGTGCCAGCTGCAGTAGAAGCCTTTGGGATATGTATTGGATCTACAGGAGACTAGTGGCTCCCGAGGGGAAACTGCAGTGAAAAAAAAAACAGAATAGATGGTGATTATTTGACGCAAATAGAATAATTATCATATATGGCTGCAAGTAAGACACAAGATGCTCTCCAATCAACATCATTTGCAGTTGACAACATTATCAGTTATTTTGATGGAGTAATGAACAGTTGTGTGGGGGGGGGATTTGGTTGAAAAGTTGGAAAAGAAGAGTACGGAGGCAAGATTGTATGTGAACAAAAGTAGGATAGTGTAGCGGGAGCGTAACAGATGAATGAGGGAGGTTGTCCAGAAAAAGTGATGTTATGCCAACTCTGGCCTCCCTCGAGATTAAACTCTTTTCTTCTCAGCTAGTGGAGCACACACTTGTCTACCACTCCCTCTTCCTCCCTGCGGCTCTTTGCCCTTTTTCCCAGAGTTATTTACACTACATATAAAATATAGTACTGGCCTCCGTATAGCAGAGATATTTGAGTGGTGACAGAAGATAATTTTATTTGCCACTATAAATTGATCCACAAACCGTTTCACCTGTTTTAAGTGGCGGAAAATTCATTTCACACTTGACTGCTTCATTGGTCACAGTCAGTACAGTATGTTGTTGTACAGTATATGCATGATATAAGAGAGATTATTACATTTTTAATATTATAGATTACATACATTAGGCACTACATTATAAGCACTTGCACAGTTTAATGAGATCCAATTGCATAAAAAGTATGTTTACAAAGAAAATATGCATTAAAAATTCTATTTTTTTTATTTATTTTAGTGGCTGTGCTGAAGAACTGCTATAGAGAAATGCTTAATGTTTGATCCAAACAAACATCCAACCATAATAATAAACAGGTTCCAAATGAGTACTTTTGCTACAGTTTCAATCAAAAATGAGCAAAATTACCTAAGGCAAGCATGAAAGTGTTATTATTTTGGATCCAGCTTATGCTGTTTAGGGTCACAGGGCTGGAATTTATCCCCATTGAGTGAGGGCAAAAGGAAACAACACCATAGATAGTCCACGGTGGGCTGATCATCAGTCAACCATATGGCAAGTATCAACAACGCATTTAGTCAGAACTGATCCCACACCAGTTTCACAAAAGTCAGCTATGTGAACCACTACACCAAGAGTGGCCCCCATTTGAGGAATATATTTTCTATTTTTGCCTTCTGAGTCATTATTAAACTCCCCCCTGCCCCATTATAATAGTAATTTATAAAAGTTATGCATTCCCTTTCCTTTATGTGTTCAGTGAAATCAGAGGTGGCCTGCAAACATAAGGATAGTAAAACGAGCACATTTTTGTTGATTCAACCTTGGCAGACATCCAGACACTTCTATTGTCGTCCTCGTTGTCAAGGCAGACAATTTGATACAGTACTTATATTGGATAACATTAGCTTGTGCAACTGTACCTAATAAAGTGCAAGTGAGTGTTTACCCTTAGTGATATGTCTACTGATAACAGATCATTCTCCATTATGTTCAGTTACATAACAGAGTTAAAAAGTGGGAAGGAGTCCATTTCTCTGTAAGAACTACAGTATTTGGTCATGGAATGTAAGACATGAGAAAAACTGCATGATTAGCTGCGCAGAAGAACAGCTCAAATAATAGCATTGTCTATTAAAAGCATATTCGGATAATGTTTTTCTTACAGTATATCTTTGGCATTGACCATGAATTATGCAAACTAATACTGCACTATAATGCACCGACTTTGGTTTGGTAAACCAGAACTGTTTGAAGTTTGAGAGTACTCAGACTAAGAGAAATGCTAATCATAGTGAACCAAGACAAAAAGAAAGACAAACCCTTGAGTGGAAAAAAGTAACAAAAAGAAGTCAAAAATTGAATATCGAGGACCTTATCTTATACTGCCACAAAGACTTTGTTCCCCATTTGTCAAGGCTTATATACTGTATGTACACACTCTTTTTTCGATGCAAACACTCTCTAGGTGGGCGGTTATTCAACGTTTTAATATTTCTATATATTATTCCTACTCTTCCTTTTTTTTAAAAGCACTCACATTATTTTGTCCTGTATTTACAGTGGCAAAGCACTGGCAAAGTGCAGGATAAATACTGTTAAAATACTTTACTGCAGAAGTATTCAATGTAATTAAATTTCAAATTTGTAATTTATTGTTTTTTTTTTTAGGTTTTGATAGAATTCACAACTGACAGTGGGGTGTCTGAGTAATTTCTGATATCGTTATTTCCCTCTCACACCCAGTTAGCTGTATTTAAGCAGTCACCACAGCAACTAATTAACCTGTCAATAGCATCAACAATGAGGTGTCAGGGAGGAGATCTAATCACACACAATCAATCACAAAGACTAATTGGGGCCATCTTGATCAATTTGTCTCTCATCTGAGAGCTTCAGTCAAAGTTAAAGTCAGATACACTGGTGAAAACAAAGACAAACACGCACACACGCGCACACACACACACACGCACACGCACGTACGCGCACACACACACACACACACACACACACACACGCGCGCACATTGATCGCCAAGGGAGACAAACGCAAACCCACATTGATTTGGACCAGCAGGGATTCCTGTAGGCTTTGTAGAAAGAACCCTAATCAATGGAAGCATCTTATTAAGAACTTGAAAGTCATACATTTAAAAGGAAACAAATCAAGACCACTGCTTAGACAGTTTACCAGATATTTAAAAATACATAAGAAAAAACAAGGACACAATACAATAACGTTAAATGTAACTATCCCAATTGCATTACAATTGTTGTGAATTTTGACAAAAAGAAGGTTTTGTGTTGAACCTTGTTTGTTGATTAAAAAGGTTTTTTTTTTTATTAGGGTTACACAAACGAAACCTATTTGTTTGTGTAGAGGAGTAGTGTAGGGGCAACAAACCCATTCAAATTCAGTGAAAATGTCTGTTACTGTGTGGTGAAGAATAATGACCATTTAACTGAAAAAAGGAACTCATACCTAAAAGAAAAACTGGGACACTCATCTCTGACCTGGCTGCTCAGAACAATATGGCTAAGTTGATAACGCCAGGCACAGTGATGGCTAATAATGTTGCTAATGAGGACCGTTATGAATGTTTACATGAATGAATGTGCAACAACTCATATTTGCATGTTTGCACATTAGCATGGTTTATCGTGATCTTAGTATTAAGAGATTGCACTCAGCTTTTAAATGTTAATATTAACAGGGGTTACAGGTGTATTACAATAAAAAAAAAAGATAAAATGTTACTTAAACTGAACACAGTCGAATCTGTGCAGAAGCACAATCACACAGCAAATACGATATAGGCAGTTTGAAATAGTGAAAGTAATATTTTGTACATAATTATTAAATGGAAATTTCCCAACGTGGATGACACCTCTGTCATGTGATGTCGATACCAATGCCAAACCAAGGTATTCTGATGTAAAAAATAGCACATTATATATATATATGTGTGTGTGTGTGTGGCAAATGGCAAATTGCCGAGCTGCTGCAGAGTGCAGAAACCACTTCCTCATGGAGAACCAAGATGCAAGAAGCATCATTTGGAACTATTCACTAGTACTCGCTCTTAGCGGTGTGCTAATCAGTTTGCAACCAGCGTTAGCATGCGTAAGCACAAGTTAGCATTAGCACTCACTAACGTGTCAGCAGATCAATCTGGAAATTGGGGAGTTGGAGAAGAATAAAACTCCACCCGAATGCAAAAGGGTAAACGACTTAGTATCCAAGTGGAGCAAAGAGGTCCACTGTTTGAGTGTCGTTGCTTTGTACGCAATCAACAGCAGCCACTGAGTGGGTGCAAATGTATTGTTTACAATGGAAGAAATCAAAGGCAAACACAACAATACTGCATACTAAAAGCTTATATCATGTATAATTATATATATATATATATATATATAATGCAGACATGTTTTTTTAGAAAATGACTTAAGAATGTTATAATTTCTGTTATACATTATCTTTCGAAATCATTCTCATATTTTGAATTAATATATTATTATTATTGTATAATATTATATTAATATAAAGTATTTGAAGTTGTTTTGTGAGTTTTCATTCCACTGCTTTTACTGATGTTTTAGATTTTTGCCGTGGTATCATTTCAGTACCGGTATTAAGGTATTTCATGCATGTATAGTATTAAAGTCAGAATTTTGGTATCGTGACACCACTACTCCCGATGTGCCCAACAACACCATGACTTTTCCAACATTAAACACACTGCAGAATGTGCTCTCTATTAGGCTCGTGCCACATGCGACACACACATCCTTCGCTAGAAATCATAAGAGGTCCTTTGAGCACTGCTCAGTCTCATTCAAAACTCTCAGTGAACTGGCACTTAGCCACTTGTTTCAGATTCAAATCGATTGTGTCGACGTGTGAATATGCTTTGAATGAGAAGATGGAAGAAGCGACGGATGCAATGAGTCAAGATCTTGTTTGCCAGCGACTGTGTGAGACATCCACACTGCTGCTGAACACAAGATCTGACCTCAATTCTAAATCCAATAGATGCCTTTTAAAGTTGCGATGTACTTCAGACACTTATTTTCATTAAATTCTTAATAGGATCTTGTTACACATCAATACCTCTTTTTTATTTTAAGCACAAAACAATCTGTATGAATCAACCTTTCAAACAGAAAGACATTCAGTCAGCTGAATTTCAAACGTTAGTACATTTTTTTTTTTTGTTCAACTAAAAGCAAAACATCTGTCAAAGCTGATGTTGTGTTGTATGTTGTGTTACGAAAGAAATATAAATGCTTTATTTTTCTTTATGTCAAATATCCTTTTAGAGTCTGAGCTGCCGAGAGGCACAACTCATTTAGACAGATGGCTTTGGTCTCCGTTTGATTCCAATCCAACCCCCACTGCATTTTAGATTAGCTAAATCATGTGTAATTGGAGAAACAATGATGTCAATATAAAATAAATAAGTAAATATGTAAGTAAGTAATAAAAGGAGGCACAGAGACGATGTGGTGCCTTTTTGTCCAGACCAGCTGGCGTGACAAAAGGTAATATAATTGTCCTGAAATATTTTCATCCCTCCACTGGAGAGCCATTAGATCCAGTCATTATTTGTGTTATTAAGTAAGTTATTTTTAAAACAAAAACACAACAAAAGAAAAATAACAAAACAAGAAATAACAGTGTGTCTACGCGTAATTCTAGGAGTGTCTGTACGCTGAGGTTCATTTAATGTTACACAGTGGAAGCTCTAAAAATCAAAGGTTTTTAAGGTTATACGATTCAGAATTGAACTGATATTTTTAGTAAAGGAATGTCCCCCCCAAAGCTTTAACCACCACCATGCACGATGTCAGGTAAGATATCAGCAAATCATGTGAGACCTCAGCTCACTTCAATGAGCATCAAATGACTACCTGTGTTTAAGAAATGTTTCACTCTTGATATGATATTTGATATGTGATATTTATTCTTGAAAGATGGGGTTGTTAAGAGAAGGAGAATCTGAGAAGAGAAGAACAATATACACCCAACTGTATTTCCTATGGGGAAGATTATTTTACAAGGTTGTCCTCTTCCCAGAATTTATTTTTACGATGTTGTCTGTTGCCAGGGCGGCATTGCAACTTAATCTCTTCTCAATTGCCATACCTGGATAAATAAAGGTAAAATAAATTGTGTTCAACCTACTATGAATCGATGACTATACAGTATATAGAGAATACAACTAGAAGAAAAAACAAAACAAAAAACATGCTTCTCTTAAACCTGAATGGAATGAAACTCTAAGCACCTATATCTGTCTTATTATTTACTGCTTAACTATCTCATGGATGAAGCATGCTTGAAACCAAAAATCCAAATGCTATTTATCTCCACTGACATCAATCTTGCATAATGTACATCAGTGGTCTGCGTCGTCACATCAAAGCAAGAACACCATGTGTTTGAACTTTGCTGGTTCTACTCGGTGTGTGTACGAGCTCCCTCCAAGTGATTCCCTTTTACAGAACTTGAACAAGAACAGAACAAAACTTGCAAGTGATTCCTTCAGAAGAAACCAAATTGCCAGTAGGTGTGAATGTGCATGAGAACGTTCTGTACAGACTCCACCTCTCACCCAAAGGCAGGTGGTATTGACTCTAGCTCTCTGCAACCCATCACAGGAGTAGCATATAAGCTGTGGCTGCACTCTTTAATCTTTTTATTAATCCCTTACATGTCCTGAGCCAACATGCTAAGATCTTTGTGTGCTTATGCACAGTGGCTGCAGTCTTTTCTTTCTTGCACTCTTAGTCTTTTTTTCTTTATTTCTTTACGTAGCATTTATCTTTCCATGATCCCATCCTATCCGTTTTTTTGTTTCCACCTCAGAACCTCAACATGAGAGATAGCTGACAAGGGACACACGTTCACACACAGACTACACGAAACAATGATGCCCAGACATTCTTGGAATGTCTTTGGGGCGATTGGAAACAGTTGTGTGGGAGATGAGTGATTGAAAGAAGGATGAATACCTAACAAAAAGCATCAGGAGATGATAAGTGAGACAGAGGTGAAGAAAAAGTCATGTGAAAAAGGGAACTGCCGGAGTTACATAGTGACGGATAAATGAGACCATTGTTTCAATATTGAAGCATGATGGCCAAATGATGAAAATATACTGTGCTCCATGGTGTAATATACTGTTAAAAACTGAAAGGAAAAAAAACTTTAAAAGAGATGCAGAGGTTTGCCTCAGCAGCTCTTGAGGTCAGACGCCATTACTTTATACCTCAACTCTTATTTTACCCCGCAGCATCTCTCGCACTCCTACCCAAAAGCGCATGCTCACTTAGCCACCTGACATCACATATCTTGCTCAAAGCACAGATATAACAGCTTATGTTTCACAGGAAATAAAAAGTCTGAGGCCACACACGTATACACAATCTCACCTTAAGTGTTTCCAAAGAAATATTTGGGATGTTTCTACTGATTCCTCTTCTCACGCGAAAACCATTTAATGCGGGTTGTTGATGCTATGAGACCAGATATGTTTCCTGTCCACTATGTATCCACGTGTGTGCCTTTTGTTCTACTTTGTAGTATGAGATCCAGTTTTTACCGGAATGCATTTAGAATAAACATCTATGCACTATAGACATACAGTATGTTTTACTTGAAATGATTGCCCATGATTGCTGTAGACATAATAGTCTTGCAACCCCATTTGAAATTAAGGTTAAATGTCAAAAGTGCACCATGTCGTTTATGGCGTACGTTGCAACAGCACTTGCCGTCGCTTTTAATATGATGTAAGAGCACAGACCTTGAACAAGTGCAGTGAAATTTATGAAGTGAGAAAATAGCCTAGTTTAAAGAAAATATAAAATGGGCCCTTGGAAGATTTGGGAAGGTGTTATTTTGTTTCACTGTTGAAACATATTTTCCTCCCTAAAATTTGGTTAAACAGATAGACAAGCTTCTAGGGCATTGGACTTTGGCAGCTCCACTGTATACTAGAGTGGCACATTATTGTCCCGTGATCATCAGGGGTGCTGCGGAAAATTATCCAATTTCACTTAATTTGCCTGAAAGTTATGTATAAATTACAAATAAATCTTTTTTTGTCTATCTCGTATGCCACTAATGTATAGGGATGAGCAAAACAATTCAATGCTCTGGCAGAAGATACAATAAACTGCCACACATTCTCGGTTTATAAATGTAACTATTTTAATCTATACTTGACTTTTTAAGAAATGAAAATGTTAAAACATCGCCTCTACAGTATTTTATTTATGGAGGAAAAAGACACAGTAGAAAACTTTTTCATGATTTCTTATGGGGAAAATTAACATGACATCCAAACAAATTCAAGGCCTAACAGCCTCCTGGAATTATATAATATTGTCGTTCTTACGGTTGAGTATGATTTAATGCTGAATTCTACTGAGAACACTTTGAGTTTGAACGCGATAATATTGCCAGGAAATGAAACTGCAAACTTGAAATTCCAATACATGAAACCTTTCATTCCTTCCTCAAAATATACTTAAATGGCCTCATACGGCTGCAGGAACTCGTAGCATAGAATCTAGGAGCTTAGAGGCCATGCATTCCTTTTTTGTTACTTCATTCTTGCCATATTTGTGTTATTATTTATCTTGACAGCACAGTGAGGATTGCCAAGTGAGTTGGGAAAGAAGTCATTGCCACTTGTGAGTGATTTGTTCATTTAAAAGTAATCTTCTTAACAAAACTGGGATTGGAACTTTTCAAGGCGACAGCCGCACTTGTCTGGACCTTTTTCCACACTTCATTTCAGGCCTTTGTTGTTGCTGCATGGCTGCCACAATAAAATCCCCGACATAATTCATAACAATAAAAAGTACTGAGGAGAAAAATTCTCAGAAGTATGTTTTTGTTTTATTATTATTGTTTGATCCTCACTGAAAGCCACGTAGAAATTTGGACTGAAAGAACCAAATTGTTTTATGCGGCATCTGAGCAGGGTTTGATTAAGGCTTAAGCAACATTGCACTCAAAGTGGCTTTCAGTGTGAAACCTAACGCAATTTTGGAAGCCTCTAAAAACATAGTCATCAGCAGTCATCATGCCGAGAGAGCTCATTTATTTCCCTCTAGTCTTCCACCATTATCTCACAGAAATGATGTGATGAATGATTACTAAATGCTAATAGGTGGGGAAATCCATAATAGGGTGATGAGAAAATGTACGTCGCATTATTCCTGTATTGTCTCCTGTCATCTTTGCCTTTAAAAACTAAAATAATACCATTGAAACGTAATCCAGTTTATTTTGTGAATTAGCACCAATGCTGTATACAATGTAAAGAGGCTGTCTGCATGTGGTACCAAAAAGGAGAATGATTATCCAACCATCCATTTTTTGGAAAAATGAGTTGAAATATTGTCAAACTACAGCTAAGTGTAATGCGTGTGTGTAATGTGGAATAGGGGCTTAAACTTGCCTTTTCTACTCTATGCATTCCCTTGCATACCCAATTCCTAATCATCTTTTGGTCTAAGTGGTGTCTCAAATTCTCAACACTGTCTCTGACCTCTTTATTACAGCAGTAACAAAGGATAACCAGACGGTTTCGTGGACGTGTCCCTTCTGTAGTACAAAAGTGTATGAAGTACAGTTTTTCATTACCTCAATGGGCATTCATTCTGATGTTCGACTGTGAATTTATTTTTTATTCTTTCACTGGTCTGTGACTGTGGAGAAGCTATACCATCATTGGGCTGTGAACATTGTGCTCATTACCCACAGAACTATGATTTGTGTAGATTTGTTGTTCATTTGTTGTACTTCACTATACATGCAAACCTTGCCTGTCTTTATGTCAATGATGAGAGGACTACTCAGGGCACCAGTTTAACCGGTTTATTTCTGCACCTATTGCCCAACATGTCATTGTTTTTATTGATTTCCCAAAAGCCAAAGGTTTAATGAAATATCCATATATTCTAGTATGTCATTTGTTGTTTTGGTATTATTATTATTATGACTGTATTTGTTATTGTTTAGGTAAATATACTGCATATTATTTTAGACCGTAGTTTGGCTCACCTCATGCGAATCCTGAAATGAGCCTCATATATGGCCGAGGTTATTTACATGCAGAGTTAGAGGTATGCCAGATATAAATAGTTGGAGAACAAGTCTCACATACTTAAAGAAACCCAAAAGTGTCATTTCATAAAACAGTCCTGTTGGTATTACTCAGCATCATCTATAGGCATCGTTTTACAGTGCAAAATTGAAATTGAATGGTATTAAATCTGTCTAGTTGAGATGCTTTTTACTTAGTGTGAGGCACAACTCTATCCCAGCACATTAGCCTGAGGTTTTGTCACCGCTAATGCTATTGCTGCTTAGCTGTAGTGTCCATGACAGTGAGATGAGTGACAGCCTGGGATTGACCAATCTCAGGTGTCAAACTGTCAATCGGCCATGTGCCTAACTGCTGCCTCTCAGAGGGAGATAGATGAGACGCAGGTATAGCAACTGAGTCCCTGGCGTCGAAACAGCTGACTCTCTTAAATTTGCCTGTCACATTCGAAGTGAGGCAGACAGCGAGAGCTGAAAGAAAGCGTGGAATCCAAAGTGTCTGGCCTGTTAAGCTTGAGGCCATCATGGTGAATTCAGCCAGCTGCTTTGTGCGGGAGCACTACGTGCTTGTCTTTTTACATACACCATGTTCACGTTACGGCATTATGAAAGGTGTCACATTACTGGAGGAAGCACAAAGGCTTGTTCCACACGGGCTGAAACCTTTCGATATGCATATATTGGGACAGAGATAAGTGAGGTAGGCTGTTGTACACACCGGGTGACTGTCTGAAAGTAAGAAAGACTAAAATAGACTTCAAGTGGTTAGTCGTAGAGTTAACTGGTTTAAGTCCTCAAGTTGGTACTTGCATTGACACTGTCAAACTGCCCCTTTTTAACTACATTTTCTACACTGTGTTCCAAATTATTTTAGGCATTTGCTGTTTTTAGTGTCGGTTTATGGCATGTGCACGATGGGCAGCTGCACAAGGCGGCATAGCAGTCCCGAAATAGACACAATTTAAAAATGCCAAACGGTAGTTTGCGCAGGGAGCCATTGAAGGTAAAACCTGTTTTGTTCATTTCCCTAAAATATTAAATTTAAATTACAGCGATTCAAAATGCTTGATCACCGGCAACTTATTCAGCCTGTAGAATAATTCAATAATAATAAAGCTCACTTGTGACCCAAGTGAGGATAAGCGGTATAGAAAATGGATAGATTGATAGTTTACACTCCTGGTTGACTTTGAGATAAATTGCTTCTCTTTCTGCTTTAGACAGAAATACTTTACCAAGTCTATTAATATTACCTTCATTGTCACCTTAAAGTTTTTTTTTTTTCCTTCTTTCTCTCAAAGTCCATTTTACTCATCACTTCCCAAGGATGTGCTTGTTGGTTTGTCGTTGGAGAGTTGAGATGTGGGGAGGCGTTTAAAATCATAGGTAATGACCAACCACCTATCATTATTTAATTAGAGACAGCATATTGGAACAGCTTGGCTTGAGGTTGGTAAAATAGCATTACATTTTTTTCAGTGCTGCTCGACTGGAGGGAGTACTAAGTGTGGAAAAGTATTTGCTTTTTTTTTGGGCGGGGGGGGGGGGGTATCAGAGATTAGAAGCAAATAGTAAGAAAGAGAAAAAGGAGGCTAAATGACAGTCATTGTTCCCTCTTCTTGCTGTCATTCACAGTAATGCCATTCATTAGGCTAATTTGACAGGATGGTGCAAACACACACAGATGCACGCACACATTGATGCTCGAACACACACACACACACACACACAACCACAGTGCTCTAATGCACGTTCATACACTGTGCCCCCATGCTACATCCCACCCCACACCCTGTTGCATTCCAAAGGACAATGTCAATGAGAAGGAACCGCCACATTACATGGCTGTTTGTTCACTTTATACGCTTGCCTTCAGTACTATTAGAAGCATTCTTTGTAGGTGTGTGTATGCGTGTGTGTGTGTGTGCTTGATTGAATGTTTCTCTTTTAAATACAAGCTTGCTGCAGTTGTAAAGTTTACTGTTCTGATGAGAGGTATTCAAACATTTTGAATGATCAAATAATGTATTATATAATACATTAATAATAATATTATGGCATTAGGACCCCCCCCCAAAAAACATGACAAATTTGCAATAAAAAGTTGCAATATTATGAGACTTCATAATCAAATGACAGCATTTAATAAGAAGAAAGTCATTATTACAAGGATACATCTGCTTTAAAAATGAGGATTTTGTGTTAAACAATGAAAACCTCAACTTTTGGCACATTGCCTCTTTTGCTGGAGGTGTTGGCTGAGTAACCAGATGTATTTTTTAACAACTGACATTACTCAGTTAATATATAACAGGTATCTACAGAAAGACAGTGGCTGCTAGTATTAGACTGCAGTGTTTAGAATAGTGTGGAAATTTTAACAGTGATTTGTTGAACCAATGACTACGGCTCTATCTCCGAACAATTAGACTCGGAAAGAGACTTTTTTTCAGTTTTATTTTTTTTCTCCACCACTCTCTGCAATCCTGCAGGACATTTTGGAAAAGCTAATGGATGACTGGCAGGGTTATAATTCCTTAAACGTGGTGAATCAATACATTTATGATATTCTGATGTCATTATCCTAAAATGAATAAAATTTGAAAGGACACAACTTGCTTCACGACGATGGGCCCCTTTCACACATTTACATTTGTAGATTTTCCTCTCCAACTCACACTAAACAAAACAGAAAGTTTTTGAGTCGTACTTAGTAATCTTGAGCAAGGCAAACAATCCCGAGATTATGTCGCATGCAGTGCTGTTGAAAGCTATGTGTGTGTGTGTGTGTGTGTGTGAGAGAGAGAGAGAGAGAGAGAGAGAGAGTGAGAGAGAGAGAGAGCGAGAGAGCGAGAGAGAGAGAAAGAGAGCAAGAGAAAGAGAAAGAGCAAAAGAGAGAGAGACACACAGAGAGAAAGAGAGAGTGCGAGAGAGAGCACGAGAGAGAGAGAGAGCGAGAGAGAGACTGTCCTGAAGGAAAAGAGTGATCGCTCTTTAGAATAGGTAACAGTGAAACGGAATTGGGCTGAAAATTGAAAAGTGGAGCCATCGCAAAGCCAAGTTGGTGTGCTGCGTGCCAGTGAGTAAGAGCGTCTGTGTGTGTGTGCGTGTGTGTGCGAGTGTGTGGACCTGTGTTTGTTTGTGCATTAAAATCTGAGTGGGATGCCAGTGTAATCCTTGCACAGCCGGACCCCCTAGGATAACAGAATTTACTGCTGAGTGGGTGAGCCACAGAGGATCCCAGACAGACAGACACACACACACACACACACGCACACACACGCAAGTACACAAACACGCATAGAGCTCAATGCCAGCTACCTGAGAGGAAAAAGAAGAGTGAGAATGAGGACATGCTAAATCTCGCTACAATCACAAGGCTGAAAAACTAGAAAGCTCTCTTGAGTGTCTTCTGAGCATCACTCATAATAGTTGAGTTTATTCCCTTCATATAAATCACACTTGACATTTCCTGCACATTTACTTTATGAATATATTCCCATAAGATTATTATGATCTGCTATGTAACATTTATTGTTTTATATGGTTTCAAACAACAGTCTTAATGGGGATTGAATAAAAAGGCGTTTACTCAAGAGGACAAGCAAAGGCATTTTTCATACACCTCAAAGGTGGAACTCTTTTGAAGCTGCCTTGAAACATTGTATTTTATGCAATACAGAATTTACTTTAGTAATAAATTGTACAAAAGGTTAATCACTGCATGACATTCAAACTGAACTTATTCAAGCAACATGAAGTACAGTGCCCAAGTCATGGGCCACCACAAACTTCATGACCTCTTTCTCAACAGCCATTTTCAGATAGTAAAACTAGTTAGCGATGACATTAATTAAGGTTGCAGTCCATTTAGCTTTTAGAGAGGCAAGTTCACACAACGTTACATTGTTATATAATGCGTTGTTCATTTGGTAATTTTAGTCATCCATCGATCCAACCATTTTCTATGCCGCTTATTCTCAACAGGGTCTTTTGGGGAAGAGGCAACTCTACAACCATGGAATGACTGGTTGTCAGTCAATCACAGGGTACTTATAATAAACAACCAGTCACGATCCCATTCATACCAATGGGCAGAGTCTACAATTAACCTACCATGCATGATTTGAGAATGTGGGAAGGAGCTGGGGTACCCAGCAAAAACCCACACAAGAATAGGGGGCACATGCAAAATTAGGAAGGTCGGCGCTGAGATTCAAACTCAGAACTTCAGAAGAGTGAGGCTGAGGTGGTACCCACTACGACATCACTTCAAAGATTGTGAGTCTTGCCATAAGACACTCTGTAAAAATGGAGGACATTGAAAATGTCCCCTATCCATCCATCCATTTTCTGAGCCGCTTCTCCTCACTAGGGTCGCGGGCGTCATCGGGCAGGAGGCGGGGTACACCCTGAACTGGTTGCCAGCCAATCACAGGGCACATAGAAACAAACAACCATTTGCACTCGCAGTCATGCCTACGGGCAATTTAGAGTCTCCAATTAACGCATGTTTTTGGGATGTGGGAGGAAACCGGAGTGCCCGGAGAAAACCCACGCAGGCACGGGGAGAACATGCAAACTCCACACAGGCGGGGCTGGGGATTGAACCCGGGTCCTCAGAACTGTGCGGCTGACGCTCTAACCAGTCGGTCACCGTGTCCCCTAATAAATGTTTATATTATTTGTCAGGGACTGGGTACTGTATATCCATTCATTTTCCGAACCGCTTATCCTCACTAGTGTCGCAGGTGTGCTGGAGCCTGGGTACAGTATATATTCAACCAATTAAAAATAAAAAATAAAAAATAAGGTGTTTTGACCAACCACCCAAGATGTCAGTTTTTTTCCCTTTACTAATTATAGTGCATCTGGCACGAAATCTGTCCTACTAATTGTAATGTAAAAAGACTATTGTCAGTATGGGTTTAGCTCCATCCTCACAAAGCATCTCTTCTGTTGACAAGGTGTCAGTTGAGGAGATGGGAGAGTACAGCGGAGTTAACCAGTGACAGTGTAAGGTTTCAAGGTTGCAGGTCAAACTTCAGCGAGTAATGGTGCAGAAGCGGCAACATTCACTCTGGTATACACTGTCCTCTACGCTGTTTTCCCCACCAACCATCTGGATTTGCATCACTCTTGTGTGTATTGTCCATATTGCAACAGGACTGCGAAGGTTCACGGCCTGCATGAATTTTACATGATGCAACCAAAAAGAGGTTCCACTGAGTCAGCTTGGGTATTTGAGGCTTGGCAAAAGTCACCTCTGAATCACTGTCAGAAATAAAACAAAAATGTGGAACATTAGGGAAGCTTCCTGTTGATGCTGCATTTGTGTTTTATTTGTAAACAATGTCATGACAACCGATGGCCCGGGGGCTTCCTTAATGCCTAAAAATGCAGATGCATTTTAATATGATTACATTTGCACACCCTTTCTTTTAGTGGAACCAGAACGCTTGAGAAACTATAGAACTTTAGAGGACAAGGCAGGTTCGACCACAGTTTCTTCTATCATGTCGCATCTTGGATGTCAACCTAAATCTAAAGGCTCCTTAATTGAGCAATAAGACCTTAGAATTCAAAGGTTCATGGGCTTTTAACTACCACAGATTATCAGATATACTAATAATAATTAAAAAGAAAAATAATGTTCCTACTCTTATATAGAGAAATGATCCCAATGGTTCAAAGCTTGCCTCAGACATTATTCAACACTGTTTGGGCTTTTGCTCTGACATACTGTAAATCTGTGCTGTACTGTAGTTTATACCCGAGTTTGAATATGTAACAAGCTCAGCTATGAGTCCGCTTGCATCAGAAACCATTGAAACCAATATTTTCACTTGGTTGAACAAAGTTCTGTTGACCTCAGCTATTTCACCTTCACCACAAGATCAAAAGTCTATAATAGCTGAGCATTTTAAACAGTGCTGATCTCACTGACTGTGGCCTTTTTCAAAAATAAATTCTATATTGTTTAAGATCAGTAGGTTTCCCTCCCCCCCCCCAAATATATCACAATTATCCCTCACCATTTAGAAATGAAAAGTTGTAAACTTTAGTTACAAAAGTGCTCCAAAATTGATGAACTATTATGAAAACATACACAAGCAAGGAGAAGCTCCAAATGTATTCCAAACATCTTATTTTGGATGATACAAAAAGTTAGCAGAGTAGCTAACAATGAAATATTATTCAATGCTCCATCCTAATGTGTCGTTTACTCAGTAATACCTTCTTAATCACAGTGAACACAAAATATGCAAGAAAACAATATATTGTACGGCATTGTGATTACAACATTTTACTTTTATCTTTTCAGTCAAGGAGAAATAATGCAACTTTTAGTTACTCGTATCTGAAAACTTCTATCACTAGTAGAACTTGTCTCGATGCTTCATCGCCCCATGACATATTCCTCTTGATCAACATGAGACAGAATCACTGAGTTTGTTTAAAGATTCTGAGATGTGGGAAACTCAACTTGTCTTCTTTGCAATTTACTGTTTTTCTCACTTCTCAGCTTCTATTTGTTCTCTCCATTCTCTAAGAAAGGCTCAGTGCATGTGTGTGTGTCTGTGTGTGTGTGTGTGGTCTGCAGAGAGGGGCATTGGACTGTCTGATAAGCGAGACACACAAGCAGTGACAGATTCATCCATCAGTGTGTCTGTTAGACAACCCTCTGTAAGGAGAGGTCACACCACACCCGCCTGTGTTTGTGTGTACGTGTGTGTGTGGTCTTAGGCCAAATTGCACTTTAGTCAAAATCCAAATGTGATTTGGTATAATCTTTTCCTCTCCTTCTCTTTCCTCACATTCCCTCTTGACACTCCGTGTCCTTGGACGGCAGTAGCTCAGCCGTAAGGACTTCTAGAACCTGAGGATCACAGTCCCGATGCAGACAAAATGCACAACAAATGGGAACTACAGTAGTAGTTGGAGAGGAATAAATAAGGCACTGAATACGCAATAGGTGAACCAAGACATTACTGTATATACAGCATCGTCTTTGTTGAATTTCCCCTTGAGGGATTATAACCAATATAATAATAAAATGTTTCAATATTCTTGACCTTTTAAATGAATTCTCGATCTCCCAATGTTTGCCTTCCTTGTTGTCTAATTTGTCCAATCCATCTTCACTATATTCTCGCTAACGCCACATAAAGTGAAAATCTAAACATCTTATCATCAAGATCCCTGCCAAGTCATTTAAAATTTAAAATGTATTGTAATGTATTCACTCATGCTGTCATATAAACAGTGACACGGGTGCATCAGTGTGACATTGCTACTGCTGTCATTGGTCCCCCCAAGGATCAAAATTGTTCTCAAACAGCCAGCAAGGAAGTGCTTCCTAGCAACAAGCACCACTGAAGGAAGTGATGAGGAAATTGACCTCTAATTTTTTGTCAAATTGACCCCTTAATTGTTCAGATCCCACAATGCATTTTTCTCATTCACAGCTGACTTTGTTATGGGAACATGTTCCTTTATTGTTCATGAAAGATGACGGTTTTGGACAGGAAATGCATCACTAGATCGTTTGTAGCCATGGCAATGCTGCATAGCGTAGAATCAGACTAAAATATGTTGGTTTTGTTAACTATTTTCTAAAGCTGGTAATTACATTGTGACCGTTTGTTTTTACTGTTTTGCTTTAAAAATACAAATGACTACATATAATACTTTAAATGTTTTTTTTTAAAATAAACATTCATTGATGGTCCTGGATTCCACATGCAATATACATGCAATTTCCAGGTTTTTTTTAATAGTTCCATTGCATTAAACAGCAATGTCCAAAGCTATTTAAAAAGGAAGATTGGAATCAGTTAATGAAATTTAATGGTGAATTTCTGAGAACATTTCTGTGTTCATCTAATAAGGTGATTATGTTGCAGTTCTTTTACATGCAAGGACAATATAAATACATCTCAATTGAACTGAAGGCAATCAACAGATTTGCAATTGGTCTTCCTAAGGACATTTCACATTCCCAAAGGACATTACAAAGACTGTGTGTTGCGATACTAAGCAACAATTTAGGGAACACCTCATGTATACACCACCATCTTTCGCTTCTGTTATCCAGTAATGTTTTATGAAACAAGATGAACCATTGTCCACCTCGTGTACGGTTTTTGGATACCTGTATTCGAAACCTGAATCATTCATAACTATATAGTATTTACTTGAAATTGTATTTCCCATACGTTCTCTGGTTTTGACTTCATGTCACCCATTCTCCAAGTTTTCCCTCCCACTGCTTCGCTGTCTCCCCCTCTCAGTCAGTCGCACATTCCAGGCAAGCTTGGCTTCTTTGTCCTGAATGACATCACAGACACAAGGCCGTGACAGGAAAGACAGGAGGAATGCAGGCCAAAGAGGTATAGAGAGCATAAAAGATGGTGAGAATAACCAGATGATGGAGAGAAAGTGTGAAGGAATGAGAAAACGTGAAAGAGAAAGGACAAAAAAAGAGAGCAACAGAGACGGAGAAAGAATTCTATTTATTCAGCAGGGCATGAATGAACTTCACAGAGGACTCCCCCAACCAAACACACACACACACACACACCCACATGCTTCCCACTACTAAGACCATTCTACCCATCCACTCCCCCTTTCTCATGGCCTCTCTCATCCCTTCATCTGTTCAGTCCCTCCCTGATTCAATGTCTTTTCGCTAATCTCCTTGAGAGGACTCAGACATTCGACCCACCCCTCCACCCCCATCCCACGAGGAAAAAGTTTTCACACAGTCATTGCAAGAGCAACACAAAGCTACATTAAACTGACAAAAGCCTTATACGGCAGGGTTGTTACGTTTCATTTCAATGTGTCATTTGTGAAGTGTGTACATTTTCATAGATTACTACAATGCTGGCTCCACAAATAAATGCCTATTTTCCCCCTTTAAAGGTCATAAATTGGTCGTAAATTGCAACAGTGTGGAAAAGATTTGGATACACATTTTCAATCTACTCAGTATGATGGAGTTGGCGCGACAAATAAGTTCCTCTTTTTTTCCCTTTAGGATGTCATAAATTGCGATTAAATAGCAACAGCGGAGAAAGGTTTTGTATACACGTTTTCGACCCACTCAGTATGATGGAGTTGGCTCCACAAATAAGTTAATTTTTTTCCCCTTTAGATGTCATAATTTGGTATTAAATAGCTATAGTGTAGAAAAGTTTTGGCGATATGTTTTTGATACACTCAATATGATGGAATCAAATGATGTTGTGGTGGATGCGTGTCATGAATGCACATGGCTTTGAAATGCCCTTAATTTTACAAGCAGTTACAGGCTAGCTGGTCAGCTGTGAAAGGAAAGCGTGTGTTACAGAAAGAGCATACTTGTCTTGCGAGAAGCCAACAAACCGCAATGGTTTAAGCAAATGTTTAAATTGACAATTGCCTTAATTTTTCAAAGTGTGCTGCTCGCTACTGATTTTAAGTCTCATGAGGAATCATTTGGAAACAGCTGTTCTAATAATGGGGATAGCTGCAGGATATGGTGGCCTTCCGCAGCGGTTTGATGGAAAAGTGGAGTATGTGCGGGATGTGGAGACGTCCACAATAGCGAAGGCTGGATGAAACTTTAACTCCCAACCGCAAAATCGCACAAGACAGATTGTTTTCCAATGGCTAGCCCAGCTCGACCGCAGTGAAGTCTGCCAGAATTACAGGGAAAAAAATATCAGAAACGACAGTATGGCAGGAGCCTGTGGGATAGCAACTGCAAGTTGGAGACAAAGGAACAAATGCAAAAACATTTCCAAACACAGGCAGACACACATGACAAAGTCAACGGGTTTGAGGCCAGGCAGGCTTGGATGAACTTCTCCTAACCTATTGTGATGCGGTGAAATCATTTCACCCCATTAGGACAGAAGAGCAGCCGAGGCCGATCAACTATGTCAGACACAAGCAAGACTGAGACAGCAGAGAACATAATGTGCATTTTTGAGAATAAAGATGACGTGAGCACAGCAAACTCAGAAATGCAGAGGCAATGCATCCACAGATTGGATTAAGAACAAATCCAAACCGAATTCCTTTAATTCAGGAATCAATCAGATTCCACAATTACCTCAATAATAGCTTTACAAAAGGCACTGCAATTATTTTGTACATTGAGCACTGCTAATTTGACCAATAAAGACACTGTGGGAAATGGGAATGACTTAATATTACACAATATTTAATTGTCAATCAAAAAAAAGTAAGAGATGAGAAAAGTACCAGCAACCATTGGGTATACTATATGTAAAAATATACATTGATTTACATTAAAACATTTCAATGATCTTTTTCAGAGCAGTCATTTTGACATAAAGTAGTATTATGACACTTTGTTTTTTCATTAATGATTGTCATTGTATGGTATGTTATACCATAATTGTAAGTGCATTAAACGTTTTAAAACTATGTTGAAAGAAAGCATTTAGTCAAACATTTTGTCGTTTCCACCATGGCCACCATGTTATAGATGTGCCTGGCAGTTATTAAAACTTGCCGATGGTTCAAGTTTCAAGGTTAACTTTAAAATACTCAAGAGTGCGATATGTCTTGAACTCTATCTGTCCATTTTCTATACCGCTTGTCCTCGTTAGGGTAACGGGTGAGCTGGAGCCTGGCTGACATTTGGGGAGAGGTGGGGTACACCCTGGACCGGTCAATCACAGACCATTGAAAAAAAAAAAAAAGAAATAAAAAATAAGTAAAAACAATAATTTTCTAAAGCCCAATGATGCTCAGATGTTGGAAAATTAATGAATGCAACTTGTGTACTATATCCTACAATTAAAAAAATAATAATGTTTTTGGGGGTGAGGAAAAAGTTTGCTGAATATTATTAGGTTTTATTTTCAGTTTATCCTAAAATGACCCTAATTAAAATACATTTGCCTGTGCAAACACAGGACACAAACAGACCACTAGCCCTAACAAACCAAACGGACCAAAACCAAGAGCCCGCTCTTGCACACATACATTCACAAAGACAGTAGCGCAACGCCAGCTGGCCATTAGTGCGTGAGTGATGGTGCGCTTTGCTCAAGCTGACTCTGGACTGCATCAGGGCCTGGCAATGCAATAAGAGCAACAAGAACTGATCACCCAGACAATCGCTAATAGCTTCCTCTTTCTGCCTGCTTGCTTTTACTGATGTTTCTCTTTTTCTCCTCCACAAGAGCTATACTTTCCTATATTTTGCTGTCCATACAGCCATATGCAATACCTGTATTATTTCTAATTCACTTCCCCTGCGGCTGTTAATTGCTTGGCTTCTCTCAATCCAATCTGTGCTTACTTGGTAAATCATTCAACAAGCTTCTTTTTATCTTCTTCTGCAAAGGTCTCCTTTTGTCTTCGACCTACTTGCCTTTCTGTTTGTGGTGTTGCATCTTATCTTATTCAGTGTGATGGATTAATATTCTAATCACAAAAAAACATTAACAGTGAAAAGGAAAGTGGAAAAGATGTGATGAGAGGATGGAAGGCACTCAAAGCATCTCTGTTTTTCTTTTGCTTTATGGCCTGAAATATTCCGTATTTGGTTTACATTAACACTAAGTGGCCTAGGCTTGAGTTATGGTGCCCCCTGCCCCGGCTACTCTATTTGTTTTCATGTTTATGGTTTTGAAATATTCATATTTTGTTATAGACTAATAACGGTAAGTGGTCTGGTTGATTGAGTTATGGTCAGTGCATCCTCGGCTTATACAAGTCTGAAGTACATTGACATGCTCGCAGGCATTCCATCAAAGGTCATGTTAGGGAGAATTTGCCATTTTTTCTTTATACCATGCAAGATGGTGCAAGATCATCAAGGTCATGGAGTTTCATTTGTGCACTTCATCCAGTGAAGTATTACAATAGAAAAAAAAGGTTTCATTAATTTATCAGCATTTAAAAGCAACTGTTAAAAACTGACAAAACATTAGTTACCCAACGACTAAACATCTTTAGTTTCCAAAACTTTATTATTGTTATTATTATGATTAATGGTACTAATTATGCCCTGCGCCCTTCCTCAAGCTGTTGCAGCAACATGTTCTCATGAGAATTTAGTAGAAAATTGTATTGTAAGTTAAGAACTACTGTATAACTTAAGTTAATGTTCATTATTTGGACTTCAAGAAAATCTCATCTGTGATACACAATAAAACCTCACAAAATGAATAATAATACATTTCTGAATGTTTATTTTCTAACCTGGTGTATTGGAATAATGCGATGTCATGTACATAATAATAACCATTGTCTCTGTGGTAGAAAATGGACAATTTCAATGTAACACCTCCTAAGACTCACGCTATTGAAATGTAACTATGTGCCAGATCTCACATCTGGCGTTATCCCAAGGGTCCTCCTCACTGAACTTTGACTGACGTGAAGTCCAGATCATTAGTTTGTGGTGGACACGAAACCTCTGTTTCTGCTCTATGAAAACACCTGCTGACACTTCACACAGCGACTATGTTTACAAATTAATTGGCTCACTGAAATATTTTTTTCCCTCCACTCTTTCATACTTATTTGTGCAGACCAAGTTCATATGCACTGGGTGCAATTCAATCTATAAGACAGCTAACATCTCAAGTATATCTGACACTTTGAAAGTTGTTGTAGTGAAAAAGAAACACATTGTAATGTAAATTTGGAAATGCATCACCATTATAAAATAAAACAAAAAATGTGAAGACACTGCCCATATGCTTACAATATATCCTGGCCTCACTTTTTAACAGTTGTACAGTTTATTTGTTCCCAAATAGAAAATTGTGTTCAGTATTGTTACTCAGTGGTTCAGAAATCCATCAGACAGATTCAATAATAAATGTTTGACCAAAAACCTCCTGCAGGAAGTATTCTCATCTATTTTAATCACACTACTCCTTCATTAGACTCTTGCTTGTGCACGAATGTAGCTGAGGCACCATATGCCACATTTCGGAAATAACAACATACCAGTTTAAAAATTGGAAAGCTGACCTTTTTGCTTGCTTTGGTTTAACTCTAGCTGCTACCTTAAAGCCACTGGTATGTACTGTAATACATCTGCAGAGTGGACAAGGCAGTGGGCAACAGCCAAGGATGCACATTGCTTGCCAAAACTACGCCAACCTCCAAGATACAGTGGGTACGGAAAGTATTCAGACCCCCCTAAATTTTTAACTCTTTGTTATACTGCAGCCATTTGCTGAAATCATTTAAGTTCATTTTCCCCCTCATTAATGTACAAACAGCACCCCATATTGACACATACAATCGGAATTGTTGACATTTTTGCAGATTTATTATAAAAGGAAAACTGAAATATCACACAGCCATAAGTATTCAGACCCTTTGCTCAGTATTTAGTAGAAGCACCCTTTTGACCTAATACAGCCATGAGTCTTTTTGGGAATGATGCAGGGACCCCCACAGCATGATGCTGCCACCACCATGCTTCACTGTTGGGACTGTATTGGACAGCTGATAAGCAGTGCCTGGTTTACTCCACACATACCGCTTAGAATTAAGGCCAAAAAGTTCTATCTTGGTCTCACCAGACCAGAGAATCTTATTTCTCACCATCTTGGAGTCCTTCAGGTGTTTTTGAGCAAACTCCATGCGGGCTTTCATGTGTCTTGCACTGAGGAGAGGCTTACGTCGGGCCACTCTGCCATAAAGCCCCGACTGGTGGAGAGCTGCAGTGATGGTTGACTTTCTAGAACTTTCTCCCGTCTCCCGACTGCATCTCTGGAGCTGCAGAAATGTTTTTGTAACCTTGGCCAGATCTGTGTCTTGCTACAATTCTGTCTCTGAGCTCTTCTAGCAGTTCCTTTGACCTCATGATTCTCATTTGCTCTGACTTGCACTGTGGGCTGTAAGGTCTTATATAGACAGATGTGTGGCTGTCCTAATCCAGTCCAATCAGTATAATCAAACACAACTGGACTCCAATGAAGGTGCAGAACCATCTCAAGGATGATCAGAAGAAATGGACAGCACCAGAGTTAAATATATATAGTGTCACAGCAAATGGTCTGAATACTTATAGCTGTGTGATATTTCAGTTTTTCTTTTTTAATAAATCTGCAAAAAAATTCAACTATTCCATTTTTTCTGTAAATATGGGGTGCTGTGTATACATTAATGATGGAAAAAAAAGAACTTAAATAATTTTAGCAAATGGCTGCAATATAACAAAGAGTGAAAAATTCAAGAGGGTCTGAATACTTTCCATACCCACTGTATGATGTGAGGTCAAGACACTCTTTTGTTTCAATACTTTATGGATTGATGTATAGAAAACCCTTTTTTATTTATTTTCTGCTTTTCCTTTAGTTCCACATGTGGTATCTCGAAACTGCAGAGAAGCCAGTAGCTGATGGCAGCATGCGACTATTAATGAATCACATCTTCAGGCACACACAGATGAGAAGTATACTATAAACTTTGAATACAATTTATGATTCTAATTTGCATTAGTGAGTAAACACACCATTAAGGATAAATCTGTCAGTACTTTGACCTTAGTAAAGTTTTAGTAGTCTCAGTGTGCACTTCTTTTTGGAATGTTTCACTCATTCATTGGAGAAAGGAAGAACAAATATTACACAATGCTTTTAAATGCAGACATCAGTAATGATCCACTTGGAAATGTATCTACTATGACATTAGTAATAATACACTTGTTCCTCATTATAAGCACATTATTAGAGTTTGTCTGGCATGTAGTGAGCTGGTCTCTGTCTGCTCTCTATTATACTAAAAGTACTCTGAAGAGAGTAGCGCATTGTTTAGTCTTCATTAATACAAAGTGAATATGTCAGACATTTGAAGCAAAAAGCACATTTATAAAGCTTTTAATGCACCACTAATTTTTTTCTGTACTTTTGGGAAATTCAATATATGTTCAGGTTACTATGAAGCTAAAATTTTAAATTGTGAAGTGCTGCTGGAAAGTAGCCAGTTGGCTTCTTAAACATTGTCAGAAGAATCCGCATCATTGGCACAATTGTCAAAAAAAAAAAAAAAAAACATACAAAAAAGTATCGGCATTACCACATTACTGGTAACCTTTCATTGCTCAGTGACTCTTCATAGTGTGTTTTTATGTCGCAAAAGTATTTTCTGTCAAATGGCTGTCTGTTGTGTGTTTTTGACTTTTGACATACTTGGTAAATAAAGATGATTCTGATTCAGAAGCTCTTGAGCAAGGCGCCCAACCCTCTCCTTCGTGCCGATAGGATCTGGACCTTGTATGTGGGGCCCATTGTATCTCGTTAAAATGTTTTAAAACAAATGGTGGCATTTTAATTAACTTCAACGGGATGACAAAAAAGGTATATTCTTCTAAAAAAGGCTATGAAGTTCTCTTTTCATTAGACAGAAGACTTCGGTTCAGTTCTGTATGGTGGGCATTTTATTGCAATTCCAACTATAAAAGGTCACAGTGGTATGCTTTGTAAGGTGGAGCTAGAAAAACTGTTGATCGATTGACAGGGAATTGTCGACGTTCCACTTTACAGTGGAACTAATTACATGGCCAGAAACAATGATTATTATATTATCTTAATAAATTGGCAAAATCATGCACCGGCCTGCAGGGATGATGTGATGTCACATTGTTTGCATACTGTAGTTTATGCAGCTATCATCCTCTACACATTAACCTGATCGGGGTTTATAGATTTGATCCATACCATGTCGAACTAAAATGGGACGCATGGTGGAAAAATGCCTTACATTTTCCTCCCAACATTACAATGTGGCCCTCAAAACTGAGAAGATTTAACATTCTTATTTGGTGTGATAATTTGAAACATACAGTAGATGCTTGAAATCAAACGTTGGCCGTTCTTCTTTCCAGATAATAAGTGCCACTTATCACAACATGTTCCCAACACATGGTGTCTTTGGCCTCCTGTGGATCAATGCAGCTTTGAACCTTAAATGCTCTGCAACATCTGCATAACACCATACGCATGTGTGTTTAATTTGTTTGCTTGTGTGTTGTCCATCCTTGCTTGTGAAACTATTTCTGGAGCAAAGTCTTAGCCAAGGTCCTTTTTTTTTTTTTCATACTTGACAATATTAATATGGGCAAGCTTTTTTTAGATTTGAATGGGGTAAATGGTTTGTTGCCATTATACAGTACAATTATTATCCATCCATCCATCCATCCATTTTCTGAGCCGCTTCTCCTCACTAGGGTCGCGGGCGTGCTGGAGCCTATCCCAGCTGTCATCGGGCAGGAGGCGGGGTACACCCTGAACTGGTTGCCAGCCAACTGCAGGGCACATACAAACAAACAACCATTCGCACTCACACCTACGGGCAATTTAGAGTCTCCAATTCATGAATGTTTTTGGAATGTGGGAGAAAACCGGAGTGCCTGGAGAAAACCCAGGCAGGCATGGGGAGAACTTACAAACTCCACACAGGCGGGGCCGGGGATTGAACCCAGGTCCTCAGAACTCTGAGGCTGACGCTCTAACCAGTCGGTCACCGTGCCGCCGTACAATTATTATCCAGCACAAAAGTCAAGATCAATGGGAGCATTCTTGGTTCAATGACATTGTGACAGCTCGTCAGGAGGTGTTAACCATGACGTTGTTTAGGGTTCAATTGCAGGTAGGTTTTAGACATATATTAAGCAAGTTCCTGTCCATTTCCCTCTATTTATTTTCTTAATTGTGCATAGTTTTTGGGGATAATCCTCAATTATGTGACCTAAACACTGCAGTGTAAGGTCACACCAGTTTCGTATCCCTTCAGCTTTTTATCATTGTCTTCTGTGTTATGATTGTGTTCTAATGATGTATTCTTGGCTATTCTAAGTCTTATTATGGGATGACTGTTAAACCTTCAAATATGGAGGGTCTATGCATTTGTTCTTTTTGTGTGGTGGGTGAGAAAAGCCAGCCTTAAATTCTTATATTTGTTCAAAAAATTCAACCAACATATGGTTTCATTTGGTCGGAGTAAGTGCCAAGGCTCACTGCATCGCTGCTTTTGTGGTACATCATGAAATGTAGCGCTAGTAAATATTACCTGCTGATGATTTGACCTAGTCACTGATGGTGTTGTGGTACACTCACCTGACTTTGGTGCGGGCAGCATGGGTTCAGTTCCCACTCAGTGACGGCGTGAATGTGAGTGCAAGTGGTTGTCCGTGTCTACATGTGCCCTGCGACTGACTGGCGACCAGTTCAGGGTGTAGTCCGCCTTTCGCCCGAAGTCAGCTGGGATAGGCTCCAGCGCCCCGCGACCCTAACCAGGATAAGCGGTGTTGAAAATGGATGGATGGATGTTTTGACCTTACATGTATGTCTATTAAATACCAACCAAGGAGGAGGCTGCAGTGTTCACCGAATGCAGAAGAAATGTGACACAACTAACCGCTCCGTGCTTTGGCACTAAAAAAAACATTGACGTCACCCCAAGAAAAAGACCTTTCCATTCCGACCTTAACCACAAACACAGACACAGTATTACAGACGCTACACTATGATCACAGGAAACAATCTCAAATCTTTGGAGAGTCCTTGGTCCGAACGGAGCTGCTGTTGATTGTGCGGTTACTTTGAAGGGCAATTTCATCTGGCTCAGGGAAACACGTGTGTGTGCGTGCGTGTGTGTGTGTGCATGAAAAGAGTGTGTGTTTTCTTAGCAGCGGGGGTCAGTCACCTGGGGTGTTAGGGAATTTTCTGTCAAAATATTCCTGTGTAATTGGAGACATCGGTGTACAGAGCTGACAGTGTATGTACGTGTGTGTGTGTATAGAGTTGTCTGTATAACCTGCAAAAGTGCGTGTATGTCTAGGCTCTGTGAACGTGCACGCGTGAGTGTGCGGGTGTTTGTGTGTGTGCTGAAGGCTGGCATGAGGCCAAGCCAATAGAAGCCATGTTTGTTTTACAAATGCCTTTTTGAATCTGGCAGGACATGCAGTCATACAGTCATGCCATTAAGGTGTGTGAGTGTGTTTGCATTGACGTTCTAGAGGACAGCGTCCGTCCTGTTGTCCTCTTTTACAGTGTGTGTGTGTAGGTGTGTGTGTGTGTGTTCAGTGCAGATGTTATAGATTACATGATGACAGTTATTTGGTGTTTCAGATCAGAGTGAAGTAGCTCTCAGACACTACAAATCTGCACTTTCAAAAAATAGTTCTCCAAAATAGTATGCTCTTGAAAACGACTTTCATTTGAGCAGCAACACCAAGCTCAGTTTACTTATCTATCTATATATCTATCTATTGAACTTTTATCATATTTTCAGAGATAAATTAAGTTTCTCCTCAACAGAAAAAAAGTCGTGGGGGTTTGGATTCTCTATGCATTTGTGTGGTAATTTGATTTCTGACTTGATGCAAAAACATGCAGTGAAGTGCATGAATTGATTGAAAACCAGTCATGGACAAAGAAATGATGAACTATCTGAGGGCTGTCAAACAGCGCAAATCTCCAGAGTCCCAAGAAATAAAAATAACTTGTATTTTGTCAGCGATCCAAATGTCCTTTTTTATGCAAAATGAGTAACTTGAATATAACAAGTCGCCAAGGAGGGAGGTTGATAGGTGATTTTTCTTTCTTTTTTTTGTCCTGTTCGGCTGTTAGGTCAAGCAGAAAGGAGGATCTGTATTTCTTTTATGGAACAGTTGTACTGTGTCACAGTGGACTGCCGCTGTGGTTTCTTGGTGTTTTAATGGATATTTATTGAGAATCAAATTCGATCAATAGAACAGAAACAAGGTTTCTAGAGGGGAGTGAGAAAAGAAGACAACAAAAGACAAAGCACTAGCTGTAAACTAGATGAGGAAAGTAAATGATTATATACCTAAAACAATGTGAGAGAAGGACATGACAAGAAAGGACAGGACAAGGACAGGACGGGAAGCAAGCAGGACAAGGGTCGTTAACCTGGCTGTACAACTTATGTGTGGTGGGAGTGGCTATGTAAATTATAAACGTCTATAGGACCAGAGTGTGAGTGAGTGGATACCCAAGAAATTCACATAGACATAAGTTATTTGTCGCAATGAGTGAGTGGGACCACAACCAGCGAATAAGTCCCAGGGGTGTGTGTCTGCGGACACATGCAAGTGAATTAACACCGTTTCGCATGCACAGTGACCGTCAGAAGTGTCCTGTAATTGCTGTGCCTGCACCGCGGGGGCTGAGGACCCTACCCACCCAATCGAGAGGTGGGGTCGGGCCCAAGATTTTGAACTTCCCTTTTGTGTTTGCAGAACACACACAGAAATCAAATCCCATTCAAACTCCCATCCTCCCATACCATTCTTGTCCATGTTTCCCACCCTTTCACCTTCTCTCCAGCTACTCTCACACTTCTTTTCCTCATCTTCCTTGCTCATCACACTAAACGCAAGACACGTTCAAATTTCAAATAAAAGATAGACACGTCCCACACTGACGGATCCAGGGCGCTCCACCGGCCCCACCGAAGCACCCTGAAAACCGGCCACCCGGAGGAGTTCGCAGGGACCCAATGCCACCGCCCCAGCCAGCAACCACTACCTGCCCCCGAGTGTGGGAGTGTGGGAGGTGGACACCCCGACACCCAGGCCGGGAAGGGATGAAAACCCCACAGTAGGCGGTGATTTTTCTAACATTCACAGTCAAAATTTTGTTTTATTTAATATTTAGAGGTGTTATACTTTATGTACTCTCCTTTATACAATCTCTAATTAAGAGGATGACAAACCATGCAGTGTCACGTTAGCATCCACCTCTTTATGTTATGCTAAGTTATGTCCATTGTGTTATTTGATCATGTGGGAAAAATCCCTTTAATAACATTGAAATCATTGTAGTGTTACATATGTGTTTATTTGTTGGTTTGTTATTTAATTATTTGGGGTGGAAGCCTGACTCATTAATGAAATACAGGGTGTCCAAAAAGTCACTTTCCACTTTTTTAATTTTTTTTATTTATTTTGTTTCAGGTATCTGTCGGATTAACATTTGACCGCTTAGGCTCTGCAGTTTTTGTAAGCAATTGGCTCGCCAAGTGACATTGGAGCAGCGTTGTAAAATTACCACCTGGCAAGAAGTTTTTCTGTCCCCGACTGCAATTCAGTTCCATCTTAAAAAGCTTAATAACCATCAGACTGCTCCAACGTGTAGTATAATTTACGCTTTAGGTCGTTAAGAATCATAATATTACATTAGAAGCAACCTGAAGTTGGTACAGGTAAAGCTTTAGACTCTCGAAAGCATCCCCTGAATAGAACTTTCGTGGATGCCAAGTTCCATTGCAGCTCTCTGGACACATTTTCTCTGGCCTTGCGCAAAGGCCTGCTCTAGAGTTTGAGATGTTTTCATCAGTGGCAGTACTAGCAGGCCTGCTGCTGCATGGTTTGTAAAGAACAGATCCTCTTTTGAGAAACTTGCCATGAATAGCATGTAGAGCAATCTGACGGACATAAAGATTCTCAAACTGGTGCTCAACTGTAGATGGGGACAGAAAAACAGCAGTTTTCTAATGCTGCTCCAATGTTGAGCCAAGGGAAAGAGAATGATATGCTTATAAAAACTGCAAATGATTAGCTGTTAAATGCTGATGGTCTTGCATCTGTTCGACTGAAATGAAATAGAAAAAAAAGAAAGTGTATAGTAAGCTTTGGGACACCCTGTACAGTAATGATAATAAAACTTTACACAGTTCTATTCATTTACCAAACAGCCAATGAACAAATGACCAAAAAATCTCTTTCACCTTGTCTCTTTGGTACTTGGGGAAATGGTTTGATTGTGTGAAATTTGGGGAAAAGATCCATTTTCTTTATCAAAAAGCAAACCAACCGCATTAGTATGCAAAACAACCCCTTGCAGAGACACATCTCCAAGTTCAATGAAGAAAACAGCCTTATTGACGCCCATTTATCAACCACAAATTGGCTTTTATGCTTACTATACATTTGCATCTCAAAGTGCTTCTTTTTTGCCCAAAAAAAATTCACTGGCATTAGCTGAGAGCCTGTTGTGCCTCCAACCGAAGCCAAAGGGCATCTTGTGTCTCCGTATAACACAAACAGGGCATGAGAAAACGTCACTATCTGGTGAGGTAGGTGTGTCCTAAATAGTTGTTTGTGCCTATTCAAAGAAAAAAAGTCCTGAAAATGGTAATCAAGTTCAACACTCAATAGGCACCAAATTCTGACATCCATTTTCAAATGTATGCATAAACATGTTTCAGTGTCACCTCAAAATACCAGCTTGAAAATCATGTAAATTGCACTGCATTGGCGTATTGTGTGCAACACTCAAACAAACTCTGTTAAAAATGATCAGAGAATGTTTGCTTTCAAAAGATTACAATAGTTTAGCAAGTATATTGATTTGATTGAAATGCATAGCTTCTGCCGATGTGCTTAACGAATTTACATTCAGTTATTGAAGAACAAGTACTGTACTTTAAATCGAGCTTAATGATGCGCCTTGAAGCAAAATCAATAAATATTAAAATAAAATAAATAAATCCCCAATTTTGATTTAATTAGCAGTTATCAGTCTTGAAATTGTAAAAAATCGGCTCTGTGGATTTTACCAGGGCAATTTAGTAAAATTGGACACTTTGCATGATAATTAAGTAAAGTTGTTTTAAAACTCTGAATATAATGGAATGTTTCCGACAAAACAAAATTTGCAACAAGTGTCTTAGTATTTTAATTGAATTTTGTTATTAAAACATTTTACAATGGTTACTGTGGAGTCTGTTATGGGCATCGGCATATACATTGTGTGCGTGTGTGTTTTCATCTATATGTAAATGCCATGTCATTATCTGTTTCTTCACCCTACTTTTCTACACAAAAAGAGAAAATAAAAAGTAAAACTGGATGGAAAAAACAGTAGATAGAGAGAAAGTGTACATATGAGACACAAACTCCTGTGAGCAAGAGGAACACACGACCGTGACAGAAATGTAAAACAGGAGAACGTGATGGAAAAAAATAAAAACGCTGCCAAATCTGCAAATACACAGATGAGACAGATGAAAGTCTGGAGAGTTGTTAAATAGAAGTCATGGAAGCAGGGTTGAAGAAATCTGTCGGAAAAGACACAAGAAAAAGAGGAGGAGCATGGGAAAAATGCATTGAGGAGCTTAGTTTAAAAAAAAAAAAAAAAAGATGGGTCGTTTGATCGGCTTTATGTTGCGCTTGGGTGATGAAATCATGAATGACCACCTGCTGTGGACCACTCTTTGAGGTTGCGTCCCCACTCGCACAGAGACACATGAAAACAGATTGTCAGACAAACAAAAACGCTAAAAAAGTGAGCTGAACTTCCCTCTTGTTTTGCAGAACACACATTCACACACAGAAATCAAATCCCATTCAAACTCCCATCCTCCCATACCACTCTTGTGCATGTTTCCCACCCTTTCACCTTCTCTCCAGCTACTTTCACACTTCTTTTCCTCATCTTCCTTGCTCATCACACTAAATGCAAGCTGACAGTCCATAGCCAGAGAGGCATAGATCAACACAGAATGGGAGAAAAGGCAAGAGGAAGACTTGAGGGTGAGCAGACAATTCCCTCAGCATGAGGAGATGCAATGTGATACATGCCCAAAAGTGTTTGGTCACCAGCAATGTGTTCTCACAGGAGATTCAGAGGGAAATTGTATAAAAAATGTGTTGCATGCGCAACTAGATGTTTGTCCAACACTCACACACACACACACACACACACACACACAGACACACACACACACACACGCACATAAACACCAACGCACGCACACACACGCACACAAAACATTGTCGTTTTAGGGTGCCTGTTACTAGACTGGAAACCTCAAACTGCTCTTGTACTACTGACACTAGGAATAGGCATAAACGACAAATAAAAACAGAAAAAAAACAATAGGTATAAGATCTATTAGCACCAGAAATAGAAATGTTGATGTTATAGTTATCACTGTGTGTTGTGCACTACATTGTTTTAAAATGTTCGAGCAAACGCATGTGTAACGCATCAGCCAAATGTTAATGATACATTGAAATACATCTAGCTCTCATTGGTTGATGAGATATTTGGATGAGAATATGGAGGTCCGCATTACAGTATATTAAAAAAGTCAATGGGCACCACTGCGCATGTAGTACTTGGCGTCGGACTGTGACCGTTTCGATAGATGAAATTGGTGTCAATACTGTACGAGACAGCAATTCTCCTTGACATTATTGGCTCTCTTCAGTAAGGTGCAGTTACCTTGGAGTCAAATAATTAGTAGTAAAGTGTGATACATTGATATAGACCCAATACAAAAGACTGAGTGAAAGTGCAGTGACACACAATATATGGCGAGTTCTACCACAAACACTGCATAAACATTGGGGACCAGCGGAATATTTCTCTTTTGCTATCTTATCATAATTTGAAAGCAGTTTGGCTATTAAGGTATATTTTCACTGGAGAAAAAACAATCTCTTAACAACAGGCAGACACCAGCAATGGAGAACGTAGCTGTGTATTTCTTGTTTATTTGGTTCTGATATAATAAATGTATTTCCTCTCATTGTGGGCCTAAAGTAATATCGAGTTTCTAAAATGACAAACAGTATGTGAACACCACAACCCAAGAAACTTAGAGAGATTAGCTCAATTAATTAATTTATGGCTGTGGGGAAATACTGAGCTATTACGGTCTGGCTCACTGCCTTAATTCCGAAGTTATTGGTCAGGGTTGACTAGCTGTGTCAAGTATGTATTTGTCAAAGTCAGGAAACCAATTCTTTATGGACTTGGATTTTATTTGCATCAGGAAAGCATATTTTAAAAGCTTTTGGATTGAATCAACCGATGAAACAATTGTCACTTGGGAGAGTTGAATGGTGGGGAAAGCGGTTTCCTGATTTATCACCTACATAGAGTTCATCGGTGAAGGTTGCTATGGAAAAGTGTCCGAGTGCCAATGTTGACACTGGCTATCAAGATCTTTCATGCTGCCATTTAACCTGTCAAGGCTGTGATTTAACACAAAGTACAAGACTGCTGGGGTGAAATTATGTGACTCTGGCAAAGCTTTTCCAGCCGGCAAAAGTCATGCTGGGGATGGAGATTCAACCAGAGAATTAAAGAGCTCAAAAAATGTCCTTGACATACCCTTTACCAAGGCTTAGCATGTTTGGTTGAGGGCTACTGCATCTTGGGATTGACCTGCAAAACAACCACAAAGCTCCTCAATGTCGAATATGAGAATAAAATGTTAAAGGATGTAATGATGAACCACCATATTTTAGTTCTGCACCAAAATTAAATTACGTACTTGCCAGTATTTTGTTACAACCCCAATTCCAATGAAGTTGGGATGTTGTGTTAAACATGAATAAAAACAGAATACAATAATTTGCAAATCATGTTCAACCTATATTTAATTGAATACACTACAAAGACAAGATATTTAATGATCAAACTGATAAACTTTATTGTTTTTAGCAAATAATGATTAACATAGAATTTTATGGCTGCAACAGGTTCCACAAAAGCGGGGACAGGGTCATGTTCACCTTTTCTTTTAACAATTTTCAATAAACGTTTGGGAACTGAGGACACTAATCGTTGAAGCTTTGTTTGTGGAAATCTTTCCCATTCTTGCTTGATGTACAGCTTCAGCTGTTCAACAGTCCGGGGTCTCCGTTGTCATATTTTACGCTTCGAATGCGCCACACATTTTCAATGGGAGACAGGTCTGGAATGCAGGCAGGCCAGTCTAGTACCCGCACTCTTTTACGACGAAGCCACACTGTTGTAACACGTGCAGAATGTGGTTTGGCATTGTCTTGCTGAAATAAGCAGGGGCGTCTATGAAAAAGACGTTGCTTGGATGGCAGCATATGTTTCTCCAAAACCTGTATGTACCTTTCGGCATTAATGGTGCCTTCACAGACGTGTAAGTTACCCAGGCCATTGGCACTAACACAGCGCCATACCATCACAAATGGTGGCTTTTGAACTTAGCGGCCATAACCGTCCGGATGGTTCTTTTCCTCTTTGGTCCGGAGGACACGGCGTCCACAATTTCCAAAAACTTGGCTTTTCATAGTAGAGTTTCAAGTTGCACTTGAAAGATGTAGCGCCGAACTGTATTTACTGACATTGGTTTTAAGAAGTGTTCCTGAGCTCATGTGGTGATATCCTTTTCACATTGATGTAGGTCTTTGATACAGTGCCGCCTGAGGGATTGAAGGTCACCGGCATTCAATGTTGGTTTTCGGCCTTGCCGCTTACATGCAGTGATTCCTCCAGATTCTATGAACCTTTTGATGACATTATGGACAGTAGATGATGAAATCCCTAAATTCCTTGCAATTGTACGTTGAGGAATATTGTCCTTAAACTGTTCGACTATTTTGTCACGCACTTGTTCACAAAGAGGTGAACCTCACCCCATCTTTGCTTGTGAATGACTGACCAATTCAGGGAAGCTCCTTTTATACCCAATCATGGCACCCACCTGTTCCCAATTAGCCTGTTCACCTGTGGGATGTTCCAAACAGGTTTTTCATGAGCATTCCTCAACTTTCTCAGTCTTTTTTGCCACCTGTCCCAGCTTTTTTGGAAGGTATTGCAGCCATAAAATTCTAAGTTAATGATTATTTGGGGACCAGGGTTCAAATCCCTGCCCCGCTTGTGTGGAGTTTGCATGTTCTCCCTGTGCCTGTGTAGGCTGATTGATTGAAGACTCTAAATTGCCCGTAGTTGTGAATGTGAGAGTGAATCGTTGTTTGTTTCAATGTGCCCTGCGATTGGCTGGCGACCAGTTCAGGGTGTACCCCGCCTCTCACCCGAAGATAGCTGGGATTCGGCCCTCGCGAGGATAAGTGGTACAGAAAATGGATGGATGGATGACTTTACCACTGCATTAATGTGAGTGATAGACTACGGCGTGTGTTGTAATACGTACCAATTTGGTTATGTCGCTGCTGCAGGAACTGTCTTAAAATGACGACCCACTGTATGTTGAATATGAACACTAAGGGCTCTAATTTTGTAAACGACGCATCCCCAGCTGGATGCAGCCCGGTACCAAATGGGGACCGCTGATTCTAATCATCCACTGTTTTAATTCATCCCACTGGCTGGCACAGCTATGGGGAAGAGGGCGAGAGGGGCACACAAACGATCGTAAGTGGGGAGAGATACATCAGGTCCACGGACATATTTAAGTCAAGAGTGGTTATCAATAGCTCATTTTGTATTTAATAAGGGTACCTGCACACATTGTCTGTTGACATACTGGCCAAGAGCAGTGACAATGCACAAATCGCTGCCATTTCGCATCGTCCTCTTACCAACACCAGGTGTAACCTGTCTCTGCACAGATTTATGCCACGCCGGATTTAAGCCGGTTACGAAAATAGAGCCCTAAATGTCTGAGAGGCTTTGCAGCTAAAATTAAAAAAATAATTAATTCATTAAATAAAATTTTAAAAAAAGAAGCTAATATTAATGAGGAACTGACTTTTTCATTCATAACACCAAGAAGAGATGAGCTTTTTGGACTTCACAGCCTTTCTCTAAACTCTTCACTGACCTCTTAAAGACTGCTGGCACTCATTAAGTATACAAGGAGGTCGCTGACATTGAAAACGAGAAGAACGGAGGATGAGTATTTTGGGAACTCTGGCAACGCATTAACTCAAGCAAAAGGTTGATAGAAAAGGTCAAACTAGCCTGATAAAAGAGTATTGATATGGGTGCATGCAACAGATGGAATATTAAATGACAGACTTGAAGGACATATTAAATTAGAGAGGAGTGAGGGAGGAAAAAAAGGAAGGGTGGGGACTTTTTAGAGTGATGTGCTGTCAGATGATGAAGAGCGGATGATGTTCCTTTGGTGCATCATAGGAAACCACATGCAAAGTCAAGGCCTACTAGGTATTTGTACAAACAGAAAACTGTTAGTGGCCTTTTCAAGAGCACAGAATATTTGCTTTTATGACAAGTATCTAAGGGAGCATTTTACAGCTGTTTACTATAAAATATGTTATGAAATCTTTTATTTTGCATTGTTTTACTCTGCTGTCTGCAGCAAGGTCACCATTGCAAATGAGAACCTGTTCCTTAAATAAATAACGATAAATAAAACTATAAAAGCAAGTTTAATGTGACGCTTTGATTGTTTCTTGTCGATCAGTACAAGTACAGGAAAGTGTCAACCTTAAACGGCTTCTATTAATTTTCTATGCAACACAAATAATTTATAAAAGGTGAAAGGAACATCTTTTGGAACAATATTTTTAAATGAACCTTGTATGACTCCATTCTAAGCAATTGAAAATATGCAGAAGACGTAAAGTCTAATACAAAACATAAAAAACACAAGCAATGTTTTTTTTGCAAGAATCACAAAAGTTGCAATGATGAAATGTAATCCTATCAAATTACTTTGAACTACAGGTCACTTTCAATTTATGGCTAGTGATTGATACAATATGCTATAATCGCATTTAGAGTCCTGAAATTATTGCTGTCTTTAGAATTTCTGCATAGTAAAATCATCTCTCAGTATTCATTTCTGAGTGAAGTGAAAGTTGTAGTTCTGGGCATATTTAATATATTCTGCAACACTTGGCTGTTGAGTAGAAGGTAACCTGCATGGATGGATCGTTGCCTTAAACACTGGTAAATCCTCTTATCAGAAATGCACAGAAAACTGAAATATGCTTTAAGATTTATAAACAATGGCCTGAAAGGTTGAAAGAAGTAATCCATTTTTGTTGTCTCTGTGAAGTTTAATTAACATGTCTATCTTGCTTTCACGCTTACCAGAGATAAGTAATTGTGTTAGTTTTCAGCTTTTTTTTTTTTCAGGGTCAAATGCCTGCGATTTGATCTTACAAACCTTCAAACTGAAACCTAAGCTTTGAATTGGAGGTGTACAACTTTTACTACATAATAAAACACACACACACGCACGGACGCACACGCGCAAACACACACACGCAAACACACACACACGCACACACGCACACACACACACGCACACACACACACACACACACACACACTAAAGTTTGTTCCAAAACTGAAAACCACATTTATTCCAAGCACAACAAAGAAATGTGCATGTGAAAACTTATTTAATGAGCTGATGAAAAAGTAATAACAATATGTCAGGGACATTACTTTAATATGATTGTAAACAAACACATTTCACGTACCATCAATTGACATGATGGTATTGAGTTTCTAACGTAAGTCAACTGCACTATTGTCTATTTGAGGGAATGTTATTTCAAGCATTCAAAAGGAGATGCTTTCTGTTGCTGAGTACTTGGAGATGATAACAGCAAACAAAATATTGCAGAAGCATTTTCAAGGTGTCTGAACCCTAATTGCATTTTTAATACAATTCTTGGCAGGCGTGCATGTCTGATTCTTTAGGTGCACAAATTACATCAATATACAAATACACACACACAGTTGAGGACTCCATCTGGTAAACTCTAAAACATGTTCATATTAAAGCTTCTAATGGCTGTCATTAATCACGTGATACTAAATCACTTTAGAGACGGATGGAGGTGGGCAGCGGGAGAGAAAAGTAAAATAGAAAATATGATGAAGGACAATGGTAATGGAGAGTGAAAATGAATATAAGAAAGAGGCAAACAAAAGGCAGCACATTTTAGAGTGGATGTCCGATGTTAATAGAGCGCTCGCAGCTTCACTAATCTGTCTTTGTCTACACATACAGTACCGGTACATCTCTTGGCAGAGTTCATTGTGAAAAAAAACTTGAGTCACATGGGTAAAACAGATAAAAGACAATAAAAGTTTTGTTTAAAAAAAAAAAAAAAAAAAAAAAAAAAAAAAGTTTGAAAGGTGAAGGAGGAGTGAGATTTGAATACAAATCAATAGTGTTCTTGTTTATTTCTGTGCGGAATAGTGCCTGAAAGTTTGAAGAGATAATATATTTCCAAGGCCAGCTCAGCTTTCTGTCTGTGCTTTTGGCTATGCACAATCATTCCTGAACGTTTTAAGAATAATTAAAAATTTAATGTCTGGATTGTCATCTATCTTGGCCATCTTGTGTTGGAGAACAACAAAATCAGAATCAACCAAAACTAAATTAATGGGGTCTTTGCTTTGTCAAAGTGCTGATAACTGAAATTAGGCAGTTCACCCGTCTTTGGTTGAATGTTATTAAAACACATTTTGTTTATTGTTTTGACATATCAAAATTGCCCCTGAGAGTTTAAAAAAACCCTTAACTGTTGCTCGCAAATTCAGATGATCACAACAGACAGATACCAAAAGGTAGTTAAGGACTACACAAAATTAGACAGTACAAAAATAACGTCAAACTACAAATAGAAATAATCTAAAATAGAAAATAATTTACTCTCTTTTGCTTCTCCCTGTTGTGGTTGTCTGTTTGTGCGATGAGGTCAAGTACAACACCCATATCATTGGTATTGCGGGCGAGAAAACACATGCCATACATACACAATCACCAACACTCAGGGTAAACACTTTGACCTTGAACATGACCCAAGCGGAAACAAACGCCCACGTCAGCATGCTTTGCTACCATCACAACTACTAGCTTCATAGTGTGCGTTTGTGTGTGTGTTTGTTAGTACATCACATTACCACAGTGTGAAGGCTAAATGACTGGTTTGGATAATCTCAGGGGAAATTCCCAGGAGAGATTATACATAGATCAATTTTCATGTGGCTTCAGTGGTAGTTAGATGTTACTAAGCATTTATTATTGCTTGTGCCCACACACAAGTATGTGCGTAACCACGTTTATAACATCTCGAATTAGAACACTTAAAACACACACCAAATTACAGAGTTTATGTTCTGTGTGTCATTGGAAGATCTTTTTGGACAAAAGTTGAAGTATGTTTGACCTCTAGTTGGAAGTAAAATCAATACGCTAAGTGCTCATGATTATCAAAACCCCATTTTTTAATGTAATAGCTTATTGGGATTCAAGCATGCATGCGTGTGGTGCACAGGGAATAGTGCGCTGCATACAGTATGTTAACTGCAAGTAAGGATTAATTGCAGTCACCTGCTTTACATTTTACCATTAGCATTTTAAGCATTTTGCGAAAGCCTTCACATGGAATGATTTATAATGTGTTAGGTAGGCTAGAGAAACCAGGTAGGAAAATGTTTCAAGACAAAACCAAGGCCAGGTGCACTGAGGAATGAATGGCAGTGAAGAGGAACGTGAAGGAATTTTTCAAGACATGCTTTCACTGTTCATTAAGGAAAGATGGGTTGGAGCAGATGCGGCTGCTTCACTACGGGCTAGCAAGACTTTATAATGCATGGGACGACATGATTGCTTAACAAGAAATAAAAGGAGATGCAAGCTTTGATTTATGGTGCAACTTAGTACGAATAAAGCACGAGAGCACCAGCAGCAACTAGTAAAGGGAGGACAGGATGAAAGCAACATTGGAAAAATGGATTTCACAAGTGGGCTGCAACCATCGAGGTGTTACAGTGAAAGTCAGCTTTGAGATTTCCTCTTAAAAGTCTTTTGCCATCTTAAGTCCATAAGAGCCAATAGAAGTCATCATTAAATGTGTCAAGCATATACACTCAGCAGACAGGTAGAACTGTCCATCCTAATGAGCTCCAATATAAAAGCTGTACCAAAATTTGTATTATATGTATTTATAGCAGGCGGCACGGTGGTCGACTGGTTAGAGCGTCAGCCTCACAGTTCTGAGGACCTGGGTTCAATCCCCGGCCCCGCCTGTGTGGAGTTTGCATGTTCTCCCCGTGCCTGCGTGGGTTTTTTCCGGGCACTCCGGTTTCCTCCCACATCCCAAAAACATGCATGAATTGGAGACTCTAAATTGCCCGTAGGTGTGAATGTGAGTGCGAATGGTTGTTTGTTTGTATGTGCCCTGCGATTGGCTGGCAACCAGTTCAGGGTGTACCCCGCCTCCTGCCCGATGATAGCTGGGATAGGCTCCAGCACGCCTGCGACCCTAGTGAGGAGAAGCGGCTCAGAAAATGGATGGATGGATGTATTTATAGCTAAATAAAGGTATCCAAAACATTACAAATACTTGAGAGTTAAAGAGCACTCTCAGAACAGACCTTAGCCATTGTCAACTCCTACCAAAATCTTTGCGGTTCCAGGAGGGCGTGAGATAATGAACATAGAATTCAATGATAGTGAGGATGCAGGATCGTGTTAGATTTTTGTTAACAGGTTTTCCTTGGCAGATTTTTGCTTTGATTGGAGCACCACTACTAGTTTTAATGATGTTCTCCATGGACACAAATTCTGTCAAAATTGGTTGAGTAGTGAGAGTATAACGCTAACCCTTGGTGGAGGTATTAAACTTCTCTGACATCACTACATTACATCATATGTGTGGCCCTAAAATTGTAATTAGAGGGTACAAGGTCAATATTTGATCTTGTACAGGCAGTAGCGATCCTATAGGTCATAATATGACAGTGATGTCGGGCGAGTCTGATGGGCGACTCTTACGAAGACTGGGTCTATTTCGCAGCATGTCTTGAGTACCACACCTTGCCTAAACTTAAGTTTAACTGTTTTAAAGACCAATGGAAGCACATTGTTCACAGAAAACCTAAATAGCCATTTAGCTAAAGATCAAAAGAGTAATGATACCCCTACATCACATTACCATAGCACCTCCTGCCTATGACACCAGAATGTAATCGAATAAATTATGATTCATTTACCCATGAGGCCATTAATCCCACTTTAATGGCCCAGCTTTGCATCTGAATTCCCTTCCAATGGGTTGTAATACCTTTCACCTCTAAGGACATGCGGGTAAGTAATGTGCTATGAAAGCCTGATTCACAGGTGTTTCCAAAGCTGTAGACATTGCCCTTGACATTGCTATTTCCTGCATTATGAATTTTATAATAAGCAACCGGAAAGACTCCTATATCCAAAGGATTTTAAAAGATATGATAAATTGTTGTCAGGTCGGCGCCGCACATGAATAATTCATTTTTTTTAAACTGCAGTGGACAGCAGACATTGTCTCCTAGGAAATGGATCCTGAGCCTGAAAACAAGTTAGACCATTGGAATTGAAATCTATAATGACACTGGCGACGAGATCTAATAAGCGCCTCTAATACATTTTCTAAAAGGGTATTTGATGCTCGAGGTGTTTGACAATAGCTGGTCATTAGCCTGGAGGTCATCGTATCTAGACGGTGAGGACAAATGTCAGGTTGTAATCTCATATGACCGAACTGATGAGATGGATTCCTTATAACGCCACGACATTTATTTCACAAATCTCATTGCGACATTTAATTTATGGATTATCATTTGAGGTAGGAATATGATGCTCTTAAAAATCCAGTAACTCTGTTTGATAGTACAGTGTATATCGACAGTAGACCCATGGGACGACAAGCCAAGAGTCAAACCAGAATCCAGAACCACTTCACAAGTATTTGCATTTTATCAGTGATGATAACTCAACTCACCTCAACTCAATTTGTAGAGCACAACCACTACAGCTATAACAAAGTGCTGTACATAAAACAAACAATAAATAAAATCTATAATAGAAATACAAATCTAAAATCTAGCTTCTAGTTTGTCCATTGGTGAGTAACACACATACAGGAAAAAACGATTTAAATCTGTCCAATATAGTGTTCTCTCTCGCTCCATTTTACTTAGTTTTATAAGCCAAAGAAAAGTTGAAAAGTAAGTCACCGTACAAGATGTTATTCCTTAAAGGTAAGGCTACCTACAGTGTTTTATTGTGTTTAGGTTTAACCGTTAAGAATAGTTCACATAAATATTTTGCAACATGACAATTAACTATGCGGCACGGTGGCCGACTGGTTAGAGCGTCAGCCTCACAGTTCTGAGGACCCGGGTTCAATCCCCGGCCCCGACTGTGTGGAGTTTGCATGTTCTGCCCGTGCCTGCGTGGGTTTTCTCCGGGCACTCGGGTTTCCTCCCACATCCCAAAAACATGCATAAATTGGAGACTCTAAATTGCCCGTAGGTGTGACTGTGAGTACGAATGGTTGTCTGTTTGTATGTGCCCTGTGATTGGCTGGCAACCAGTTCAGGTTGTACCCCGCCTCCTGCCCGATGACAGCTGGGATAGGCTCCAGCACGCCCGCGACCCTAGTGAGGATAAGCGGCTCAGAAAATGGATGGATGGATGGACAATTAACTATGCTAAAATCTTACTTACAAAATTACCTTAACATTATTTTAATCTTTTATAGGTGAATGTACAACCTCTGGAATGGGTTTGTTTTTTCATTTCTGGATTTCACACAAGGGACATTTACTGTATTAGAAATCACAACAAATTCAACCTCAAAAGCCACTTGGAACTATTGCTTGATTGTCAAGTGTGTGGGGAAAAAAAAAGTTTCATAATCCCAACGCTGTTTGCAAAGAAGGCTCAAATTTCAAAGTCAAAGTCAAACCATTTCATTGAGCATCGGATGAATGAAAACTGTAAATATCTTAAATGTCAAACCGAGCATGACTGCTTGTGTTCAATTGTGGGCTTACATACTGCATGCTCTTGGAAAATAAAATATTTATTTCTAAATGTGTACCCTTTTTCAGCAATTTTATGTGCTTGAGTCTGAGGGAGGGAATGTCTCCATGGTATAGTTATATATCTAATTGCTGGATGAATAAATAATTCCCATTCCCAACTCCCCGATGGCCATCAGTGAGGGAGGAAGGAAATACCCCCAGCTGTGTGTGCATTTGTACAAATACGGTAATGCATCTGTATGTTTTTGCTCTACTCACACAGATCTTTGGGAGAGTTTGCCCTTGTCCAAACACACTGAAAATGTGTCTTATTATGGTTAAGCACGTCGGAATCATACCTCTATAGAACTTTCATACCTTTGAGTGTGCTCTCTAAAGCCTCTCCTGTCCATTAAGATAAGTACGCATCATTTATTGAGACCAAGTTTATTATCAACTGACATCAAAGATGGTCAGGCAGAATTTAATACATGTTGGAGGAAAGACAGACGTGCTTGGTTTTGTGTCTGTTCCAACATTGTCACCATTTGGCTCTTTCTAAATCAATTGAATGTCCATTTTTCTATTTTATCTATTTCAGTGTCACAACGTGGGCTGGAGTCTATTTCAGTTGACTAAGCAGAAAAAGGCTGACTACACCCTGGACTGGTTGCCAATCAATCACTAGGTAATTTTGGAGGGCGCATTAAGTGAGAATCAATCCTATGCCAGTCACATGGAAGTCAGCTATGTGGACCACTATACGACCAGTGGCTGCCAATCAAATTTTGATTCATAATTTGACTCTTCTCCAGAGGAATGAGCTCCACGTAAAAAACCCTGTCGCAAAACTCATCCATAAGACAGTTTGTCACGTTAACGTATAAAATACAATGTCATCAACAGTTAAAGTGCAGAGCTTTTTCTATACAGTCCTACAAAAGTATTTTTTTAACCACACTCATTAGACTCGCTATGCTTCCATTAAAAAAAAAGAATGTGATTGGCAAGTCAGATACTCACAGTTCACAACCTACACACCCAATGCCAAAGGGAGTCCTGAGCTCATGCTCAACTTAAACCAACATTATGACGATGTGTGCAATAAAATGTTACATTTTGCAAAGGTAACTGCTTTGTTTATATTGACAGTAATTTGGTTTTCTCAATTACTTTCATGACAAGTCAAAAAAGTATTACTATATACAGTTTAACAGCCCTCAGTATGATGGAGCACTGTTCTTAACCACTGCAAACTACAACTATAATATTGACGATAATGTTTAATTAATACATACATTTGCCATACCATTTTATTGCGTACAGACTACATGATCCTGTTCTGAACATATTTAGAGTGAGAAAATTAATTGTTTTAACAGGATAAAATAAATGTTCATAACATTTTCTGGTTTGGGTAAGTGTAATTTGTGTCTGAATAATCCAAATAGTCCAACATTCATAGCACTTTTGAAGAGCTCCTCATTTGTTCCAACACCTGGCTACCTTAGAAAAGGTTGTAATAAAGGTTTCCAAGACCAATGCAACACTGGGATGCTATTGATAATTGCCTCCTCATTTTCCAAAAAGGCATTTACACATTTTTTTTTTCCACTGAGTCATGAAAAATACAGTACCAGTGGGAAAAGTTGGCCACAGTACAAGTTAGGTTAATTAAATCCTAATAAGCTTTACAGCGATTATACAGAAGACTACCGGGGCAAAAATAATGAATTTCAAAAAAAATTTATTTCATGATTAAGCCAAAAAGATACATCCAATACAAGCATAAAATGATTAGGAAAAAGGAAAGCGAGGAGCAGAAATATTAAGATTAAAGAGGAAATCCATTGGGGCACCTGCAAATACATGAGGAGCCTGAGGTCAAAGCTAATTTATATGCCAAACCTAATCTCCAATTACTGGTGACTAATGTATATTTGCTGGAGCATATCCTGTATAGAATTTGTGGGAATCCGGTGCCATTAAAGTGTAGGTGGTCAGAACAACAACTCATTGCATGGAGATTGTCACAATTTGTGTCTTTTCTGAGCGGTGTAGGCTTTTGGAGTTTTCATTTCGAAGCAGGGGGTAAGAAAGTTGCCAGGTTCTTTAATTATAAAATATGTGATGTACGTGGGGTCTGAAATGAAATATTTTTTATTCACTTTCACTGACAAGATGTTAAGGAAGTCTCCTATCAAAACACTTCAGGGATACTGAGGCAAATATAAGAAATGCTGCCATAAAGAAGGAAAAGTGAGGTACTATTACAGACGTGTAAGTGATAAATTGGCTCAAAGGGAAAATTTTAACAGAGCAGAAAACAGATGGAGAAAAAAAGAGTGGAAATTAAATGCTTTATATTAATGAGAAATAGAGTTAGCACAGAGGTGCAGAGACTCAGTCGACTATTACACTGCTCTGATTATTTCATCTTCGCCTCTGATTAATGCACTTTCCCCTCCAGAGATGCTGAAAGAAAGATGGAATTATTTCCCTTAACTTTTCGAACTCGGTAAATCCGTCTCTGTATCAGAGCCACCTGCACATTCATGACGACACACACACACGCCAGTTGGCAGAGGCAAGGAGAATTGAATTGATTATTTATAATTCTTTCAGTTGAAAGTTTCTTTTTTTTTTTTTTAGTAGTAGTACCCACTGAGACCAGCATTTTCAGGAAAAATATGCCCAAGTTCTATTTCAGCAAGCATTAAATGTTTACCAGCAGTAGTTAACTTCCATCCATCCAATCCATTTTGTGAGCCGCTTCTCCTCACAAAGGTCGTGGGCATGCTGGAGCCTATCCCAGCTGTGATCGGGCAGGTGGCGGGGTACACCCTGAACTGGTTGCCAGCCAATCGCAGGGCACATACAAACAAACAACCATTCACACTCACAGTCACACCTACGGACAATTTAGAGTTGTCAATTAACCTACCATGCATGTTTTTGGGATGTGGGAGGAAACCGGAGTGCCACGGGGGAGAACATGCAAACTCCGCACAGGCGGGGCCGGGCCTTGAACCCTGGTCCTCAGAACTGTGAGGCAGACGCTCTAACCAGTCTTTCACCGTGCCGCAGTAGTTAACTTATTTTATACAATTATATGACACTTAATATAAACATTTCCTCAACAATATTAAAGGTTTAATAATGTCAGTTTGATGTTGAATCAGATTTTAAATCCCTACACTTTGGAGCTCTGCCATCATCCTAACTGGATTGGTTCTTTTCGATGTTAGAGGTTCCACACTTGTGAATTACCTTTTTTATTCTCTTGTTTCTAAAGTTCTGGCTTCCTAAAAAAAGGTATTGAAAGTAATCTCACAGAAAATTTCTTTATCCTGATTCTACTTTGACAGTGTCTATCGATCAATTTTCCAAAATTAGATTTGAGTCAGACAGGAAGCCATCTTATTTTACAGGGCCTCAAAGAGTTGATTGATGGATATGTCATAGCAATGTGTTCAAGGACTTTAGAATCAGTTGGGAACAAAATGAAAATGATACCTCCAGTTAATTTGAATTTGATCCATGCGCATGGGTGTTAATGTCTCAAACACTAGGCTGAGCAGTCACTTTGACATGACAAGCTTCACACTCTAGATTGGTGCCAGACTTTCGTATAACAGAATTGCATTCTTTGTTAACACAAAAGTTTTTCTCTATTTCAATTTGTATCAATATTGTTTCTTGCACATGTACTTGATTATGTAAATATCCATTGCTCACTTGTTTCTCCTCTCCGTTCAGCAATGAAAGTGCATTTTTAAAGGAATGATGTTTCTAGGGTTCATATTTAACTGTGTCGGAATCATGCCGAAAAGTAAATGATAAATTGTGCTCTCATACAATCTAGTAGAGTAGATCTCAAATGTTTTGTAGTTCCTGAAGGATTGAGTGGAGTTATGCTACAAAGATTTTACCTCACCGCAGTACGCTGTCTGATTAGAATTTGTGACATTTGCACATTCCAAAACACAAATTAACAAGGCTTATTGTTGCACACACAAGAAAAGATGCACAACATGACATTGTGGGAAAGAAAATTGAATGAATGCTTGGCAGAACCAAACAATAAAAAGGATCCTGCAGTTATAAAGGGAAGATACAGAATATGATGGAGTAGAGTAAAGCTAATGATGGCTATAGGGAGATTCCATCGTACAAAAACCTACCCTATTGTAAAGCTCTAAATCTGCCAAAAAACATCCAGTTTCCAGTTTTACACTTACACTTTAATATAATCAGTAAATTATACTTGAAGTGAATATATATATATATATATATATATATATATATATATATATATATATATATATATATATATATATATATATATGTTAGTTTTGAGGATCTGGGTTCAAATCCGGCCTCGCCTATGTGGAGTTTGTGTGTTCTCTCCGCGCCTGGGTGGATTTTCTCCGGTATCCTCCCACATGCCAAAAACATGCATTGTAGGTTGATTGAATACTTTAAATTACCCGTAAGTGCGAATGGTTGTTTTTTATGAAAAAATAAAATATATATGAATGGTGACCGACTGGTTAGCACATCTACCTCACAGTTTTGAGGTCAAATATGGCCTCGCCTGTGTGGAGTTTGCATGTTCTCTCTATTTATAATGTTGTCTAGTTGGCTGTCCAAAAGAGTGTGTGCATATGTGTGTCACATAAACCTGCAAGAAATACAACAGCAAGCCAAGCCCTACCATTGCTATACGCACAAACACAAAACCCACATTCTTGTCCTGCCAAGACCAACATCTCTATGTTTTACCACAATAAGGACTGCTCATTTGGACACAGGAGATACGTTTGTGTGGGATTCCTTTCATCTGCCCACCGCAACATGTGTGTGTACGTGTGTATGACTGCAGGTATCAGCGGATCAGTGCGTTTGTTTGTGTGATTACCTAGGAGTCAGTGTTTATTTATACTGCACCCAAGAGAAGTTTTGACATCCCAAATCCCTCGCCTTTAGGTATTTCTTTCACATGATGCATTATAATTGAAAATTTCAGCATGTGTTTTTGTGATTACAATAACAATGATTGCCAAAAACTAATGATTCAATTAAAAATTGCATTAGTGAGACCCTGAAATTCTGAATTCACAGTCTTGTAAATACATAATTAAACTGTATTAAATATGTCTTGGTCGACTCCATTCTCTACTTCTCGTTGCTTTCTTCTTGCCATTGCCTCTTTCCCTTCCTGTCTGTTCTTATGCTGTTCCATGTTCTGTGAGTGCTCCTATCCTTTGGGACCATCCCATTTAGCCACAGTCCAGGCTCACAGCTGCCTGGTCCCCAGAGAGTGCACCAACAAGCCGATGTAATTGAGACTTCTTCGAGTGGACAGAATTGCTGAAGCTACTAGGCTGTTACAGAAAGACATCCTTTATTCATCAGATACACTGTTAGAGTCGGTGTGTGGCAATTGGAATGTTTTTGGTTGGACTCTCAAGTATCCTTGAGGAAGATGCTGAACCCAAAATGATGCATCATCACTGTGCAAAAAGGGAATAATAAGGAACTAGAAATGGGCAGTCACAGAAAACCAAACTGTATCTCAGCAGGCAAATTTGTTATGGTTTGTACAATGTATGTATTTTTACACTGTATGTACACAATATATGTATTTTTATATGTACACGGTATGGAGTTTAGGTGTATCGCTCTCCAATTAAATGTGACAAAGCATGTAAAGGCGCAAAATCAATTGGAGAAGATCATCGCAAATGAATGACAGTTGCTGACTCACCCCCGCACTTTGAGCGATTGGCTATATGAACACCCTGAACAGTGAGCCTGTATAGGCTTTTGATACTGTTCATATACAGTAGTATATTGTACTTTAGAACATTTATTAATCAATAAACAGAAACATTAATTGTTAAGAAAGCAGTGTTTTGCTAAAGAGAGAAGACGTAGATGAGGATAAAAGCGAGATTGTGGATATTTTAAGAGTCTCGCTGATTCCATTTCAATGTACTCAGCACGGCACGTACGATTTTGGCCACAAGCTTTGGTTTTTCATCCGCAGGCACATTAAAAATTAGAAAAATAGTTAGGTATTGTTGCAAAATGCAATATTTGATACTTTATACACTGTATTTATATACCAAGCCATATAAGAGGCACGGCGGCCGTTCTGTCTCTCGCACTCTTAAAATCCAGAAATATATTTTTAACATGAGTGAACTCTTATGTGCATTTTGATTGGCTGTAATTTGCAACGTTGCGATAGCATGCACCGGCGATTAAATGTTTTAATCGCGGCAAAACCAGCGTCCGATTGACTAATGAAAACAGTTGCCAAACTCCGCAAACTGCGCTACAGTTCAGTCGCGTTCGATCGATGCCGCTCGGTGTACAGCAGCCTTAAGGTGACTGACATACAATTGGCTGCTTGCTGGCCTCAAACAAGTCACGTCATGACTGTTTTGCTTGCTGTTGGGAGGTTGAGGAATAGAATACATTCAGAAGAGACAGTTTAAAGACTTAGCATGTGGTGCATCCAACACTTCCGATAACAAAATCTGATAACCAGTGAGAGACGATCTCCACTCGTAAGAAACAAAACAGAGAAACAGAAATGACCTGAATAGAATACTGACTTCTCATTTTATTCAGAAGCGTGAAATTATGTTAGTAGCTAGTCCATTACACACAAACACACACACACACACACACACACGTAGGGATATGCAGAAGCAATGTGGTGATCATGCACATAAATGGAGATGCTTCATTGGACAATATGCGTGTTAAGGGTCCATACACATTACGCACAGACCAATGTAAGCTTGTTTTCTGCTCTCTTGGCCAAAAATACAATTATTTCTGGTTTTGCTTTTGTTGTTTCATTTTATTTTGGGCTTCAAACTTTATCAAAATATTCTTTTGTCAAAGCAAGAACCACATTAATTTATATGATCTCTGACAGAAGACCTTCTATGAGATGAAAGGCAGATGGTCCAGTACCTACTCAAACTTTCACTTTGGACGATTGTACAACATCTGAGAAAGAACCACATTATTTTTTAATGTACTATCCAGTTAATGGCAAAGTATGGAAAAGTTGACCTGATTTGAAGACCGTATATTTTTAAAACAGACTGATTGCTTTGCAGGGACTGTTGCCTGTGACAGTTTTGTAGTTTAGACAAAAGAAAAGCTCTACATCTAATGTTGAACAAATTGATTTCAGTGTGTGTGTGTGTGCGTGTGTGTGTGTAGATGTGTGTGTGTGTCTGTTTGCATGAAGAAGACTAAGGCATTCCTAACACACATCATTTTATAAAGCTACATAACCCGTATTGTATAGCTCTGAATAGCCACAATAAGAACCCTTCATGGTGACATCCAATCTAAGAAGTCGAGATGCAGTACTGCTTGAAACCATTGCTTTTGTCTGTATGCGTCGTAATTGAATTTTAAAATGCAATAAGAAAAATAAACTCTTCAAATCTTCATTCCGCAATTTTAAGTTTATTTGCTTTATCCATCCATCCATTTTCAACACTGCTTATCCTGGTTAGGGTCGCGAGACGCTGGAGCCTATCCCAGCTGACTTCGGGCGAAAGGCGGACTACACCCTGAACTGGTCGTCAGTCAGTCGCAGGGCACATATAGACACGGACAACCATTCGCACTCACATTCACTCCGTCACTGAGTGGGAACTGAACCCACGCTGCCTGCACCAAAGTCAGGCGAGTGTACCACTACACCATCAGTGACAGTATTTGCTTTATCAAAGAACTTAAAGTTCTGATTTCAGGGAAGGATGCATTCAACAGAAAGGGGTGTGACAGGGTTAGCTGAATGGGTGAGTCAGAGTGGCAGTCTCACATTTGAATCTCCTTTTGCTCTCTCTGTCTCTCTCACACACACATTTGCACACAGAAATATATTTATCTTTTTCAGTCAGTCTGACCATGCCTGACTTGATTGACGTCACTGGAGCAAACCCAAACTCTCCGGTGGAATCTGGGCCAGAGGGAATACTTTCTGGTCAGAGTCCTTCTTTTCCTGTGTCGTTCTGTCATTTTTTCTCTTTACCACTGTCTCTCTCTTTAAACACGCAGGTGCACACACAAAGACAAAACCACCTATACTAGGCACAAAACAAATCACAAAGCAGATTTACGGTCCATCTTATTTAAACCAATTCCAAAAACTGAACTAAGTGATGAATAAATATTAAAAAACATACTGTACGAAGGTGTCATCTAAATAGAGAAAGTGGGTCAGAATAATGACAAACTCAATTGCCTTATTCTAGATACTGTAGGTATTTTGAGTAAAACCAAGTATGCCAATAATTGCAAATTTCCACAAAATTGTGAGAAATGTTGCACATAAAAAACAAGAGAGAGGGTACAAGCGAGGGTTCATGGACAAACTTTAAGAAGAAATGAGGAGCAACAGGAGTTTGAAAGTGAATGATGAGATAATAATGTCTTGACTCATTTGCCACTCTCAAGGCAATTGTATGTTACAGTGGTGGAGCAATCAGAAAGCATTTGTTTAAAAAAAACCTCTCTGAAGGGTCACAAGTCAAATTTATCTTATTTTCAACAACATATCCAACTAAATGACAACTTGTATTCATGTTTAAATGGATTTCAGGAGCAATACATGTAGCTTGGCATGACTGACATAGCTTACATTTCAACATTGCCACATTCTTTGCTAAATCCACGCAAAGACACAAAGTCCAGCCTTATGTCTGTATTATTTCCTGTTTGTCTTCTGTTCCTTCAGCTGAGCTCCTCTTTCACAGACTATTTATTCAGTCAGTCTTTGCAGTTGGACCTTCATCTGTAACCAGCAACCTTGATCCAAACATGATTACTGAGGCTCACCGCACACTGCGTGATCCGCTCAAACCCGAACCATCACAAAAAATAAAAAAATTACAGTTGGCGACTCACACCAGCACATTAAGAGATTGGATATATGGACACCCTGAACAGCGAGCCTGTATAAACTTTAGATGTTGCACATAGAGTAGGTATATTGTACTTTATCACATTTACTAAACCACAAATGGATAGAGTAATAGTTAAGGAAGAAGCAGGTTGCTAAAGAGAGAGGATGTGGACAAGAATAAGAGCAAGAGCGTGGATACTTTAAATAAGGCTCGGCGCCCCCATTTGCTTGAATGTACCCGGTGAGGTACGTACTGCTCACATAGTTTAGTAACACAATACCTATATGATATTATCAAAACCTTTTACACCTTCATTCTCACCCGTTTTAATTGTTTTGACTCAGAATGTTAGACAATAACGTATAGTCTTAAAACATTTATTTCTACGGAAACATGAATTATACTCAATGGCATTGGAGGGAATTGCGCAAAACAAATAGCAAAAAGATTTAAAAAAATAAATTTATTAAAAAATGGCAAAGGTAACTTAGGATAGACTAAGGGGTCTTATAAGATGATTAGAAGAAGGGGGAATATAGAGAACCTAGATAAAACTGAAACAATACGGCTAAAAGGAGGGAAAAGACAGCACTGTTGAAAATGAAGGATGAATGAACAAGACAATTGTGGGCTAGAGGAATAGCAGTAGGAAAGGTCAACAAACAGGATAAGGAGTTGAAAAACTTTGCTGGTTTCTTACAATAATACATGTACAATAGGTACATTGAATCTATATGAGCGGTCAGCTCCAGAAGTACTTTCCTGTCTTTAATGATTTAATGCTAAACCATCTCTGTTGAAACAGCAACATTGAGAGAAGAAAAGAGAAAACAATCTGCCATTCCAGAGTACTCCTGATACCCAACTCATATAAAGAGGCCAGAGCACACAACGACCTTTTTTTTTGTTTTTCAAATGTTTGCGTTTCCCTCATGGCTTCCCATTGACTTTTTAAACCAGACCCATTTTCCCATTTGTTATGGTTGTCTGCTACAATAAAGTGATGCGTGAGCTGCAGTTTTCCTGCATGCAGAGCAAAAAAAAAAAAAAAAAAAAAAAAGAGGTCGACAAAACCAAATGGGGAGGGGGGGGGGGGGGAATAGGAAATAGAGTGTACAGTATTAAGTCTGTTAACACTTAACCTTTACACGTTAACTACCATGCATATTAAGTATGGATGTGTGCTTTTGGCATCAAAAACCAAAGGTGAATAACTGTAAATAAAGGGCACATAATTCTCTGAGAGATTGAAGGGGTCAAATTTAGTATGTAGGTTTGTTCATGTAGTGTTGGTGGTCGAACTACTTGTAGATGGAAAAACAACTTGTTCCCAGCAGTGCTATGTGGTACTGTTTAGCTTTCTGAAAAGGAAATTACTTGTACACAGCCCAACAGTCCAAAATTACGTAGCCAATGATGAAAGGTTTTAATATAAAAAAGTGGTGAAAGTTGCGATGAGGTCAAAGAGGACAAGAAGAGGAAACTGAAATCAGCCACTTACATGTCTGAATTAGGTGTATGAAACTGTGACATTGTAACAGTAACATCGAAACACAAATTAGAAGCAAAATTTGCATTTCCTCATTGCATTTTTCGTTCCCCAGTTTTGTCAGCATGAAAAGGGCAAGACATAATTCGACCTCTACAACCTCCATTATTGTGACCAAGTAGCTTAAGTTCAGAAAAGGTATTATTTTGCAGCCGGACCTTACATTTGGCTGAATATATAGAATGGATTGGATTCATTTTCATTCCTGTTCATCTCAAATTAAAACATTTTCTCAGAAGACTTACTGGAGCAGTTTTCTTTTCCTGGGGGGAAAAAAAAGGCCCAAGAGAGAAGCTCATATGACAAACAGTTGAATTAATTTCCATGGCCATGTATATCCTTCAGGCAGGTATTTTCTGTTTATTGTGATTGACAGAATAGTGGGTGAAGCAAGGGGAGTAATTAAAATATAAGATGAGTGGTTCTTGCAGTAGCCTTGCAAACACTTCCTGGTTTGAACAAGAAGTCCCAGATGAGATAGAACTTTATGCGTTCAACATCCCTATAGCGATCTGTCTGGAAAGATACAAGACAAATCCATTAGCCAGCGATGTAGCACAGGTCCCCTGGGTGGGCATGGGCGTGTGTGTCTTAGCATGGATATACACACAAATACAATCTGCCAAGGGAAAAAAAAATTAAATCATTTGGCATGTGCCAATGTATTTGTGAAAATTGCCTGTGGGGAGGCAATTTTTAACAATTTAACAAGGGAACTCAATCCACCTTCAATTCATTCTGTGTAAGGTTGCAAGCGACCAACCAATGTGTATGTATAGTGTAAGTGCTATTCATTAGGTCTTTAATAAGGGGGGAAATTGGATTTAAGGTTGGGGTGTTTGTTCAAATACTCAAAAGGTGTTTGTGCCTGAACAAAACCACATTAAATCATCCATTCATGCATTTTCTGTACCGCTTCTCCTCACTAGGGTCGTGGGCGTGCTGGAGCCTATCCCAGCTATCTTCGGGCGAGAGGCGGGGTACACCCTGAACTGGTCGCCAGCCAATCGCAGGCCACATAGAAATAAACAACCATTCCCACTCAAATTCACACCTATGGGAAATTTAATATACTGATTTTTTTTTGTGCTTAGATTACAAGATTACATTGCTACTTCATTACCCAATGCTTTTGTTACTATTTGAAAAGGGAAACTGTATTTAAACAAATACCAAATATTATGGATTTGTAAGCATTAAAAATATGCCTGTTTCACACAAAAAGACTACACAATAAATATAATTGCTTGCCTAACAAATAGTTAAGTACCCTTTTAATGGATGGTGTGCCGCTAAGGTGACTTTGACTTAAATTAGTGAAGTGTAACTGGCAGGTCAACTGACTTCCTCACTGCATGAGCAGCTGACCTGCAAGTTGCTGCTGGTTCACTGCTCAGATGTCCTCCAGGCCAACTATCAGACTTCTCCAACAGCTTTGCTCACTGAATGACGGCGCACAGGGAGATTGTGTGTCCTGCGGACTGACTGCATGACAGGTCACTGGGGTGAGCGGCTGGATATACGACCCACTGCGGTTGATATTGTGTTAGCTGTGAGGCTGAATAACTGGGTGGGTACAGCCAAGTGGTGGTGCTATAAATTTCTTAGCTGACGTCCAGTGAGGACAGCAATAGATAGAAGAATGGGGGAAAAAAACATGAAAATGCCTGGACAGTAATAATTTACACAGTTATGACAGCATGGCATGGTTTATTTCATCAAGGAGCTGTATTGTTTTATAACCTCTTCTTATTAAAATATAATGGACGATTATTGTCAGGGCACTCTCATTTTATATGAATATCTACTCGATGACTTCACCATTCTACATCATTTTTTCTTGAACAATTATCCCCATAGATGTTGTCAAATACAGTTTGCGAAGATGCATGTGTGTGACTCTTTGCTAATTTTTTAAAATTTTGATTTCCATTTGGTACGTGTCATATGTGAAGTGTCCATGCTTACAAATACACACATTCCATCTACAACTTGTTGGGCACACAGCAGTCTGACTTCCGCTAAGACAAATTGGATAGATACCCACCTCCAAAAATTGTTTGTATTTGACACCACTTGATATTTGAACATGGGGCTGAAAAGGTATTATTTTCTTCAGTTATGAAATTCTTCTTATAGAATGCCATTTGAGCTGATGTTATTGGAACAGGATTGTTTTCTTGAAGCAGCACGATGAACCAGTGGATCTCACATCTGCCTCTCAGTTCTGAGGTTCTGGTTTTGAATCTCAGCTCTGCCCTTCCTATGGGGAATTTGCCCCTTCTGGGTTTTCTTCGGGTGCTCCGGCTTCCTCCCAAATTCCAAACAAATGCATGCTAGGTTCATAGATGACTATAAAATTGTCCATGGGTGTGAATGTGGCTGTGAATTGTTGTTTCTCTATTCTGTGTTCTGTGACTGGCTGGAAACCAAGGGTGTACCCCACCTCTCACCCAAAGTCAACTGGGAAAATAAGACAACAGCTCTCCTGTGACATGAATGAGGACAAGGGGTATATAAAATGGAAATAATTATGTTTGTTATGTTGGATAATCTTTTATGATCCCTTTAGAGAGCTGTATTTTAAAATATGTAAGGAATACTGATGGGTATTGTTGTCGTCTAAAACAAAGAACGTAGTAATTGCATGAGTTGTGGTCAAATTTAGTCTTGAATCATTGTAACTTCTTGAATCATTGTACCACATCAACACGTTATTACATTTGCTGCACACACATGAGGTCAGTCATCATTTAACATGTTAATTGATTCTTGCTTGAGTGGCACCATATTTTACAAACCATAAAGAGTTGGAATCATGAGGGAAACACAGTTTGAGGAAAACAGCATTTCAAAAAAAAAAAAAAGATTGCAGAAAATAAAAAATAAAAACAGACAGATGGTTCTTTGTTATCCTCTTGATAACACTGTGTGTTAAATATAACAAGCCCCTGGTGTGAGTAATAAACGCTGCATAAAATCCCGCTACCGTCATGACAATAATCACGACAAGTGTAGCTTGTTGAGGTGTCACACTCGCTGTAGCTGTACAACACTATTAACATTTTATAGGTGGCAGTGTACAAAAATGCAAATACTAATACGCCAGCATGACTGGAAACAAGAAAAAACTAAACTATTATCATGATAATTGCACTAACAAGTAGGCAAGAGCAATAGACTTTGTGCACACACACTTGTAATTGACCCTCGATAAATATTTATGCATTGCAAACGGTATTTTCCATATATACACACACACAGACACACACGCACGCACACACACACACACACACTGGAGCTTGAAACCACCACAAGTGTCATTATGAGGCACAAAATTATGAGCACTGAAAAGACACTGTAACTTGTATGTCACTCACTCATGCATCATTCATCTTCATGAAATGATGTACCATCACATAAAATGCTCATCAGTTTGGTATTATTGCAGCATTCTGTAATTCATCATTGCCAGTAAGATTAACCCAACTGTCACACTCCAGCACAGACTCATTCATCACATATTTGCATGGAAATGTTACATGTGCCAGAGTCGCACATACCTGTACAGAATGCATGACTCATTCTTGGCTGTGTGCGTTTTCAGATGACAGGAGGATGAAATATAATAACCTAACCAACCTTAGTGTGGAGCTTATTGTACCATGTACAATACATACATCTTACGTTTAATTTCATCACATTTTCGATTTGTATTGCAAACTATCTTTTTGACCTTGACCTAAGGTTATCACTTTATTAGAAAACTTAAAAATAGAAAGAGCAGGACTTGTTCAGGTGTGTGTGTGCGTGTTTGTGTGTGTATAATATATATATATATATTCAGTGCCAGGCAAGTGATGGATTAAGCTGCCTCAAAGTCTGTCATTTTTGGCAGTGCGATGAAGTGGTGGGCCATAATTGATGCTAAACAGATATCATCTTGTACCCTCTAGTAAGGTAGCATCTGCCTAATGATCCCAGTGGTCATTTGATTTAAAATGTCCCATCAGGTTGTATCTACATTTTTGAATCTCTGTTGTCTTAATAAAGATAATTTAATGTTCAAATCTACTGTAAACAGAACCACACACTTGTATTCTTTTGGATTACTGTATTTAATCAAATAGTGACTATGGATGTTTATTTTATTTTATTGCAGATCAGAACCAGGCATTTATGTAAAGGAGGAGTCTATTTGAGAGGATATCACTATTTATGCTTGTGCTTTTGTAACGGTGGATCTGGAGAAGCTAATCACAGTTGATTTGTCCGCAAATGGTTGTTTTGGCGTTTTAAGCGGAATAGCATTTGCAACATGCAAAGTTGCGTGTATTCAAGTATGCACTTGCTACATGTATTGTATAAGACATGCTGATATCATATTTTTGTGGGTTGGATTGGCTAAAAAAATCAAGCCCTCTTTGTGTGCTACTTTGAGACTAAACTGAATGGGAGGAGAACAAAAGTGTAGTTAAAAAACGTACTGGCAGTTACGATGGAGAGAGGATTTGTGTTTCTTGTTCTTTGGTAAATGCACTGGCGAGACACTATCGACAGAGCTCATGCACCAATCTACTTTTATGATCTGCCATCAGCTTCAAAGCTGCGGTAGAGACGCTAACCGAATCAGGATGTAGTGTACCCAGTAACCATGTGAACCATACTAAACTGTACTACTCGGTAGAGCGTGTGATTCAATTACCGTATTTTCACGACCATAAGGCGCACTTAAAAGTCTTAAAATTTCTCCAAAATGGACAGGGCGCCTTATAATGCAGCGCGCCTCATGTGTGCACCGAGTTCCAAAATCTGTAAATGTTGTGTGACTTTGATGAGCGCGCCGCTTGACTGACTGGGAGCATTTCCTGCCGACACGCTGCTTATATAGAGAAAAAACGGACGTGGCTGAGGACAGCATGCGGACGTAAAGGGGGAAGGGTGCGTGTGACAGAGGACGCTAAAGGCACGCCCCCAGTAGGTATATAGCGGCAGTATGTGCATTGTGCAAAACAACATCGGTTTGGCTAAGGACCTACGAAGAGACACGCTTACGAAGCACAGTTTAAACTGCAAGCTTTCAGTTACACGGAGGAACATGGGAATCGAGCAGCCGTGAGAGAATTCAAGATCAACAAATCCATGGTTGGCAAGTGGAGGAAGCAGGAAAATGAGCTTCGCCAAGTCAAGAAGACGAATCTGAGTTTCCGCGGAAACAAGGCGGGGTGCCCTGAGTTGGAAGACCAACTCAAGCAATGGATTAATGAGCAAAGAACAGCCGGGAGAAGCGTCTCTACTGTCACCATTCGACTGAGGGCAATAACGCTTGCAGAAGAAATGAAAATCGAACATTTCCAAGGAGGTCTCTCTTGGTGCTTTCGTTTTATGAAACGGCGCCATCTATCCATCCGGGAAAGGACTACAGTGGCGCAGCAACTTCCGGCAGGAAAAGCTGGCCATTTTCCGCTCCTACTGCAGTAAAAAGATTGCCGACAAACGCATCCAGCTCAACCACATCACTAACATAGACGAGGTGCTGCTCACTTTCAACATCCACACTGTAGAGAAGAAGGGGACCACCACGGTAGTGATACGCACAGCGGGGCACAAGAAGTCGGCTTTTACTGTTGTGCTTGGTTGCCATGGTAATGGACTTGATTTTTAAGAGGAAGACGCTGCCTAAAGAAAAGTTTCCAGCCGAAGTCATCGTTAAGGCCAATCAAAAGGACTGGATGGAGGAGGGGAAAATGAGAGAGTGGCTGAGTGAGGTGTACGTAAAGAGATCCGATGGGTTTTTTTCAACCCGTCACCGTCCCTGTTGATCTGTGACTCCATGCGCGCCATCTCACAGGCGCTGTGAAAAACCAAGTGCAACTAAGACTGGGAGGCAACGCCGGGCGAGTTACGCCACCATATATGAATGGATTGTGGATGCTTGGGCTAAGGTATCTGCTTTGACCGTGGTCCGAGCTTTTGCGAAAGCCGGCATCATTGCTGAACAGCCCCCCGGCAACGAGACTGACTTTGACAATGACGAGAGGAAACCTGGCGTGTTTGATGAAGAACTTGCCAAGCTGTTCATTTCGGATACCGAAGATGAGGACTTTGATGGATTTGTGAATGAGGATTGATAAAAAATAACGTGAGTACATTGTTAAATACTTTAATAAAGTACAACCGAACTCCCGCTGCCTTTTTAAAAACATTGTTTTAGCGTGCATGCATGCTACCGTATGTTGTAAGCTAGCATATGTTTTACCATGCCTGCGCCCAATAATACGGTGCGCCTTATGTATGTGCTAAATACAGAAATAGACCCCGTAACTGAGACTGCACCTTTTAATACAGTGAGCCCTATGGTCGTGAAAATACGGTAGTTAAACTTTTTCCATGATAAATATTAATTTAAATCCAAGCAAACCGACAATGCTATTGATAGAGTATAAGTATTTTTTTACTTGTGATATCTCTCATAAAGTAGCCTTTCATTCCAAATCATTCAACTTCCAAATACCAGGGTATTTATTATTCAGAGGTATAAAACCATCATCATAACAATAATGGTCCTGAGAGGAGGCCAATGGCACTGAACGCCTACTACAACATTGTAGATACATTTAATTTAAATGTTGCTGTTGCTTCTACACCTACTATTGTTATTTTAAATATTCAACACATAATAAGAACACAAGTTTTGATCTATTAGTGCGTTCAGCTTACAGTGACTTAGAAAAACAAAATGTATAGAAATTTTTACCAAATTTGGTGTAAAGGAACAAGGAACAAGAGTTATATTTTAAATGATTAAATGATCTTAATAAGTACACTGCACATAAACAGGCTGATCCAGCATAAAATTAATATTGCAAGCTTTGAAGAATCATAAACTTTTTTTTCTTATTTAGTAATGTAGTGTATAAGCATGTTTTATTTGTATACATGGTATTTTATTTCACATGATGGATACTTCAATCGGTCTCTTGTTTACTCTCTGCAGAAGCAATAACCAAAGTGACGTACCGGGATGATTAAAGACTCATGACTGTTTGGCAAGCAATATTTGTCAGTCAATTGTGTGGGTACTTACTGCCGATGCGGAGGTTGATGGTGTCACGTCTCTCTCCATTTGGGTTCTGAAAGCAGCTGTAGAGTCCATTGTGGCCCAGGTCCACTTGTGTTAGTATCAGTCTGGGGCCTTCAAGACGGTGCTGGGCCTTCACGTCCGTCCCGTTCACCTTCCATGACACCGACGCATCATTGGCCAAGGAGCCACACTGCATGGTGACATCACTGCCCATTCGCTCATACTGGTTCCTGGCAACTTGAGACACATAGAAGCACATATTAATTTTCTGTAATAATTATAACCAGATTTACTGTACATGACCGTGAAGAAATGGAACTATCACATTTGGGCTCATTAGTTTGCTAACATTAATAAGGACATTACACCGACAGTAAGAAGATGGAAGAACATGAGTTAGTGCCCCCTTGCAACATTAACAGCTTTGATTCTTCTGGAAACACTTTCGACAAGATTTGGGAGTGTGTGTGTCTGTGTGCGTGTGTGTGTGTGTGTGTGGAAATTTGTTACATGATTTGTGAGTCTCGCTTTGTCCACTTGGGCAGTCTGGCTAGAACTGTTGCCAGAAAGTTGAAAGAATAAAATTGTCCGAAATATTATGATATGCATGGAAAAAAATGAAAAGGGAACTTGGGGGTGGAGGAGCTAAAAATTGGGGTGAATTTACATAATTTGTAAGAGGGATTATTTCATCACTGTTATGTTATTGTTTTAAATTATATTTCAGACACGGCTCAGGACAAAGGACACAATAATTATGCAGTTGCTCCTGATCATAAATCCTACAAATAGAATTAAATGCCCTTCACATATTATTTGTTTCTTTTTCTTTCAGTAAACCAGATTAACCTTGATACTATCAATATTTATTTTTTTATGATACAAATTTTGAATCCTGAAGATAAACATGTATATAAATATCTTATTTGTCTGTATATTATCATCATGCCTCCATCAATAGTTTTAAGTGATGGTGTAGGGAACATGGCCTACAGGATTAAGAGATACATGTGAACCTAATGGGAGTTTTAGTTACGACAATGCACTTTGGGGGCCCCGCTTTGTTGATAAGTCCCATGGGATCCCGCAGGACCACACAAAGTGAAGACGACAGATTAACATTTGAATACTAAGGATCAACAGCTCAACAAAATGCAACAATGAAATATTGATCCCTGTCTTTTCAGAAGTTCTTGTCAAGACATAAAAGAGAAGACAAGTGGGATCAAATGTTGTCAAGATTTTTCATAGTTCCTCCCTTCTCTCTGCGTCCTCTGACATGTCTCTTAACGCAGTAGATACAGATGTCAGCCACTGTTTAATGTATATTTCATGTCCAATAACACATCCATTTATATTTCATGGGAAAAATCGCTGTGACCATTGACATTAACGAGACATGATTTGTTGTCTCTTTTCCGTTTTCCGCTTCCCCTCTGAGCTGTGCATCAACCCCTTTGACCTCTCCATCCCTTGAATCCTGCCCTCTGATTCACTCCTTTTTCCCATTATCAGCCCTTCTTCACCCGCCCATCACAGCCATCTTTCCCAATTTGTTTGAGTCACAGTCAAAATAGTGTGTGCGTATGAATATGACCGGTAAGACTTCCCAATTTGGTTTGATCTCTCGCTCTCTGTCAAAGGGGAAAATATGTGGCTTTATTTACATAAAAACGTATTTGCATTTCCATAAAAGCAGCCTGACTTTGATGTTTAGCTTTGATGCAGATGCTGGTGTCCTTGTTAGCGTAGAAAGAACAGGAGCAAAAATCTTCTTTAGTACAGTGTAGTTGCTTTGATACCTAACTTGAAAATGACAGCTAAATGGATGGATAGCTAGATTGACAGACAGATGCAGTAGGTTATTAAGTGTATGTTCCCCCTAATATATGGACCTGTAATGCCATGTAAGCCTTTTTGGTCATTGTACTGGAAGTAAGGAGGGAAGGGGAGCAAACCGTTACCTAAAGAGAGAGTCGAAACTTTTTTTTCTTCCCTGTAACCACTGCATATTTTTTAGCTTCTTTTGGAACAGGCTGCATACGTAACCTATACATGGAAATAAATAAGAGTGGTGCCTTGAGTTATGAGTTTAATTCATTCCGTGACCGTACTTGTAGCGCAAAACACAGAAATCTCAAATCATCTTTCTCCATTGAAATGACAGGAGATACTATTAATTCGTTCCAGCCTGAAAAATTCAAGCGTTTAAAGTTTTTAATTCATCTCTACATAATAATGTACTTTATAAAGACATACATTAATAACATAATTAAATAGAATGTAAATAATTTAAGCTTCAATTCAATGGACATTATGTTGCTCCTTCTGGTGTGTGCGCCCTTACTACCTGGGGGCAATATAGTACAGACACACATATACATGGAGAGGGTCAGTCCTCAGTAAGCCACAGTCATAGTAGTTGTTCTTCGCAGAGGATAGAGAATATAAGTCTGTGAATGGGGTATTGTTATACTGTCAGTCTACATTTGTTGCTCCATATTTGTGTTCAAATATCCGATGGTGAAGGTTTCTAACACTGTGATAGCAAGGCTATTTCTCAGCCTGTCTATGGCATTTTGTATTGTTAGCATTACGTTAAAAACACTAAGGCAAAGTTATGTGGTTGTTTTAAATAGATAATTTGTAATTCTCTTTGTTTTATGTTTAGTTTGAGAGTAAACTTCAACTGGTAGTAGTATTAAATCACTTTCTTCCAAACTGCTGCTTGTTGCGAATTCAGTTGAGTCAACTGCCACCGTACAGAACTCGTTTCTCCAATTTTTGCTGAAAAGTAAAAGCTAAAAAAAACTAACAAAAACAAAAAAAAGCCGAAAACCTGCTTGTATTTAAAAAAAAACTCATAAGTGGGGTCACTTGTATCACAAAGGCACCACTTTTATAAGGTATTCGCTGGTCCACAATCAATACTACAATATTGTACGTTTTGGGAGAGATTAAGTGCTTCAGGTATTTAATGAAATACAAATATAGAATTATGTTGTCAGTGTTCTAAATTATGGTTCTAGTCTTGATATTATTTACATGGGGGGGGGGGGGGGGGGGGGCGTAATGGTCACATAAATGCTTAACCTCCTAACCTCCAGTAGTGAGGTTCAGACAGGTGTGCCGTGAGAAATTGCGCACACTATGGTGTGTCGTGATCATTTGCCGTTATCTTGGCTTCTCGTCTTTGTTTCTTGCCACTGTAAGTTCTCACTGCCTTGGGGTGCCTCTGTTCTTTTTATCTTTTTCTCACTGTGTCTTTCTTTTTGCTTGCCTTCACTCTCCCTTCTCCATCATTCTCTCCTCCTCACCTTGAAACAAACTCACTCCCCTCTGTATTCTCCTGAAATGTCTGAATTCGTCACCTATTCATCTAAAATATTCTATCAAATAATACAAAACTCAACATAGAGTAAGAGATGCACTGATGAATAAACTCACTCACGCATATGCACCGACTTCTACACTGTGCAGCATAATGCCCTCATCACCATATGGGCAAGGTGGCCTAATAACCATAATGGCATTCAGCTCAAGTGCTATTGATCTTTTTGTAATAGACAGGGCATTGTTAGTAGCATTAGAACAATGTTATGAGCTATCAAGTGCGAATGAAAATCATTAATGTCCTTCACAAAGTTCAAAGTCTTCTAGACACAAACCAGAGTCGATAACACATCCTCTTTGGGGAATGTAATAAACTATAAAGAACCACAAAATGCTGTATTTTTACTCACTGTTGTGAAGTGTAATTTTTAACTGCCAACACTGGAAATACCAAAAAATTATCATCGATATATTGTCCATAAATCAGTTTTTTTTTTCCGATAACGCATATCTCTGCAGCCAATCCCAGATGACTTTGGGTGAAGGACAGGGTACGCCCTGGAATAGTCGCCAGCCCACAACCAATTACATTTCCATTAGTACCTATGGACAATTTCAGGTTTTCAGTAACGCTGACATGCATGTTTTTGATATGTGCGGAAGAATCCGGTGTACCGGAAGAAAATCCATTAAAGCACAGGACAAATATACAAATTCCACACAGGAAGGCCAGATAGGAGATTAGAACCTAGAACATTAGAACTGTGACACAAACGTCCAAACCATTAGTACACCATGCTGCTGGCATACAGTGTATTGGGGGAAATTTTGTGAATTCATGAAATATTTAGTGAAATAATTCAAATGAATTGAAGCAATTTCTTTCAGGTTACTGTATATTGTTCATTGATGGCAATATATAGTAATGAAAATACCAAATACCAAAAAAAAGAAGATCCACTGTCCAAAAGCACTGTTGCCATATACTGTATTAGAAACACAGTATCTAATAATGGTTTAACGCTTTCATAAATATCAAATACTGATTATTATGGATGAATTCTACAGATTCACCCCAGGGTGTTAGTGGGCACTTAATTTTTCACCCACACTCTGTTCATTGTAGTTTATATGCAGCATATCCACTCATGTCTTCCCAGAGTGCAGCATTACCATGTTGTAAGGTCAATGGTGCTCAGACCTGCCGCACATTACATCTACCCAGAGGTTACTTAAAGAACACACATACACAAAATCACACACACACACAGGACCATTTGCTGCTTATTCATTCACATAAGTGATGATGGACTTTGTTACACGTGATACTAGGCATGGCATTTTAACTAAGTAGTCCTCAATTTGTACATTGGCTTCACATGAAACTACGAGTATGTACAAAAAGTCCACCATTATAATATCATTCTCGCTAATACTGTCAACAACCTAAGTGTGAACGTAAGGACAAAAAAAATAAATAATAAAATCCAGTCAAGAAAAACCCTACTACAGTATGGTGCACCATTGTACTAGTAACGCAACGTCAACGAATTAGATTTTGTTTTGTTTGTATTTTGTTGACAGACACCACAATGTTTCTGATATGCTATAGTTATTACTAACACAAGAAGTTGCGCTGATGATAAACATTGCCTGCTGAAATGGCTCGTTTAAACATGTAGTGGAGGTGCGACTGGTGAAATGACTTGGACATGGACGATGAAGTCAATTTAAAGACTAGACAACAAGAATCAAATGTTTTAAAATTTAGCTTTACATATTGTATGTGCACAAATGCTTATAGGTGGAGCAATTGTGTACACAGACAGCCACACCAATAGGAACAACTGCAAAATCTAATGCATTCTCATTAGATCACTATCAAACATACATTATTCAGCAACATGTTTAGTATTGTGGGTACAGTTTGATGCAGTTCAGAACAGTTTCCAAAGTTTTGGTTACTTTTTGGCTACATGATTATTGTCTTTGGTAGGGCAATATTTTTTGATAAAGCTCTTGTACACATGCCATAATTGTACCTCACAAGGTTAGGTGGGTCTGTTTCAGAATGAGAGACATTTCTAAACATTAAATGACAGAACAAAATTGCAATTAGATCTTTAAAAAAAAGGGCATCTCTGTCAAGTTGTCCATTTTTGAAAGTCCAGCAGGCTGCTAAGCCTGTCAATCAGCCTGCAAAACTAAACTGTAATTGCAAGTGAGATGACAAATAAGTGGACACAAATGCTACTGTCCAGCTCAATGTGGTGAGAAAGATGAACAAAATATATGAAATGTTCATTCACCCATCCTTTCATTTTCTGTACTGCTTATCCTCACTAGGGTCGCGGGCGTGCTGGAGACTATCCCAGCTATTTTTGGGCGAGACTCGGGGTACACCCTGAACTGATCATCAGCCAATCGCAGGGCACATATAAACAAACAACCATTCACACTCACATTCACACCTACGGGCAATTTAGTGTCTTCAATCAACCTACCACGCATGTTTTGGGGATGTGGGGGGAAACCGGAGTGCCCGGAGAAAACCCACGCAGGCACGGGGGAGAACATGCAAACTCCACATAGGCGAGGCCGGGATTTGAACCCCGGTCCTCAGAACTGTGAGACAGATGTGCTAACCAGTCTTTCACCATGACGTCATGAAAGGTTCATTTTATTCTAAAATGATGGGAAATTTTTTTTCTATAAAGGGTTTAATGGAAGTAGATTTTCCAGGCACCCAGAAACATACACATACAGTAGCTTGCAAATCAATATTCACAGTGTCACACGGTTTTTGTATCTATCAGCCACATAACCCAAACACTCCCTTCACTAGATTATGTCAGTGATTTATTTTCATTATGGAGCACCAACTGTGCGAGAAAAATCTCAGGGCCGCACATGTGCAAGTGTGTGACTCGCGCTATCATTCTGCATCTGTGACTTCACTTGTTTGTGCACAAATGTTTGTTATCAGTGAGAATCTCAAGAAGAAATCATCGATAAATTATGGCGTGAAATTAAATGGAAGTTTGGCATTCTAATTTACCATCTGAAGAGTTATATACCATTGTGCTGTGCCAAACATTGAATGTGTGTGTTTCAGTTTGACGGTGAATGTATGTGTGTGTTCAGTATGTGACAGTCTGTAGCGCTACTTGTAGATTCATTGGCATGCATGTATCAAACGGTGTGGGACCGTGTCGCTTTCCAACTGTGTCGTAACTCACAGGAACAGTTATCAGTGAATCACATTTGTATGCCTAAGGGGAGTCTCGCCTTTTAAAAGTTCAACAGTAAAATATTGGATAGGCTGACATACTGAAATGCAGCCTGCTGGAATTATCAATTTTGGTTTAGAGGATTTTTCACTCAGTGGTTACACATGCCCAGCCACAGACACACATGTGCTCATCTTTTATCAGAATAGACAGAAACATTTTCTGTATGAGTTCATCTGTTCATCTTTTACAGAATATATAATATATATAATTTCAAAATAATATAATTTGCACCTGAAAACACAACAAAACTGACCATTCTTCATGTTATCGATAAAAAGAAAACTGACAAAATGTGTAGATGGTTTTCAAAATGTGGAGATACATGGTTGTCATTGAACATTAATTTTGATTGGTAGGTGATCCTCATGATTGATTCATAGTCACCCTTCTAATTAGGTTTAAATATACCTAAAGCCTTACTGTCTCTCATTGGGACCACCTCCATTGTACACATCTAAAACATTTTTTCTAGATACCCTAATCCATTTTAATAAGGGCAGCACACTAGTTCATCGTATTTTATAGAACAAGTTCAGTTGAATCAAACAGATATCACAACTTACAATAAATAAATACTAATAAATAAATAAATAATAAAGAAATAAATAAATAGATGAAACTGCCCTGAGGTGTTAGTAGTCCATCTGGTATGGCATCAAACCAACTTGGATTTCCTTGCTATCCCAGGATGCCCTGGTTGTGTTATTAATCTGTTCTAGCCAGCTAGCATGTTCTACAGAATTTACTTTTTGTTTTCTTGAATTCAAGAATCCATTCCTGCTGCCCCTTTGGTATTTAGTACAAGCTAGCGTCATGGTGATTTCCAATCAAAACTTGTACTGTATCTCTCGTGAGCTTGTATTTTTGTTTCTTTTTTAGCACAAAATGTTATTGGTGTGATTAATTGAAAATTCTGAATAGACATTTCATTATGGACTGTGCATGTCTGATTTAATTTATTTTAGACAGTTGCCTACTGCCACTGGAAATGTGATCTAAAATGTGCAAAACAACTTCATAAATAGGGTTTGCCTATTAATAATAGATCATTCTTGTTGTCAGCTTAAACAAAAAATATTGGTTTCATTTTATACTAGTTTTTGGACAACTATTAAAATGTGTTTATTGTCAAATATAAAGTAAAATAAGAGTGTCTTCTACAGATAATACCAGACAAGCACACTCAGTTTTTGTGATTACATGTGAGAGAATGGGTATGTAGGGCCCCCAAAGCAATTTGGATGGAGAGCGTGCATGTAGAGCAGCAGCTATATCGGGGTATGGAGAAAACAATTAACAGATGTTTCCAATTATACAAATTGATGGGAAAATCCAGGCATGCTATCTCTAGAATAAAAAAATAAAAAAAGATGGGAAATTTCTGATACAGGAATGTGAGATGTGCAGGTGTTATTGAAAAGGTTGGAATTAAATCTGACTGGCCAGCTTTACTTTTGAGAGCCTGCACTGGTTGACTGAATGGACGGACAGACGGACACCTAGCTAGATAGATAGATAGATAGATACTTTATACTGTATGTTATAAATACAATAGATATAATATTGTTGTAATTAAATTTATTTTATAAAACATTAAATTATATTATAATAAAAAGACAATATATGAATATAATAAAATATATTATTATAATGTAATATACTTTAGATATTTATATTATACATTAATATAAAAAAAATTATGATTACAATTATTGTATTTAAAATAATTATATTATTAATATACAGTACATATATTGTAATATTATTATGCAATATATAAATTAATTTTTATTAAAACATCATTACATTCATGTATTTATAAAAAATGAATCGAACCATGGGTCTGATATCGCGATACGAATCAAATCTTAACTCACGTTTTCCATTCATCAAAATGCGAGTCACACCGAAAAGTTGTAACTTGTACATTATCATACTGCCGCAAACATCTTTTGCTGCCTCAGTCAGCATGTGGAAGACATTGCAGTTCTATAAAAGTACAACACAGCAAAATGCTAAATCCTTCCTGATGATTTGCAAGATGGGGGCCCGATTAACTGCTGTATGACATAATAAGTAGCAGCAATAAACTTTTGTTGGCAGTCTGTAGCCGCACACACATTAATGCACTGGTATAGCTATAGAATAGATTTTAAGTTTGATAGAATTTGCTGGTACACTCAGGCAAGGCAGGCATAAAAATACAAACACACATGAATGGGATTATGCATGGAAATATGCACTTCCACACCCACCCTCTTGTTCCCTCACACATTACACTTCCTCTGCAAACATCTTGGAATTAAGTTATCACTTTATCCTCCTGTCTCTTTTTCTCCTGCGAGAGATTAAGAGTCACTCTCGCTCAGCATTTGCCGCTCCTTTCATGTGAGTACTGAGGCAGCTGCAGCTGTGAAAGTGTTTGTATGTGCACATGAGTCAGGGCATCAGTGCTCATATAAATCCACTTCCTGTTTCCTGCCATCTTATCTTGGGCCCCAATGCATTTGCACTGTCAGGTGTGTGTGTGTGGCTGTGGTGTGTGGTGTGTATGTGTGTGTGTGTGTGTGTGTGTGTTTGAATAGGTCATATTATGCCCATCATCTAGGAGGCTTGCAGCAATAACCGGAGTTGACAAGAAGATTCACAAGCAACAAAGTTAATTGAGCCTTGACTTTTTAGAGGCTCCCTGGGAGAAACATGGAGGCAAGGAAAAGAATGGAGAGAGTGTTAGATGGATTGGAAAGATGAAGTCGTTGTTGCAGAAAGAGGTGGAGCAGCACAGAAGGGAGGATGTTGTGAGTGAGCAGTTAATATTTTACAAGCCTGGATTAGAGAGGTCATGAAACGAGGAGTGCAGGAAGGATTCTTGAGAATTAACTCGGAAGTATGTGGAAGCAAAAACACACACACACTGAGCAGGACAGCTGGGTAACACTGTCGTTTTCCTTTACAATAGGGAATACGGAATCTGACTTCTTATGTAAAGACTTCAAATGTTTCGGATAAATATGAATGGTTAACTGGCTTGACATTTGGTAAAGTGTTATGATGTGCATTTGATTGGGGACACCAGGAAAACAGAATGGGTTTCAATGCAAGAGTTGTATTATTCCACCTAGAAACAGATAATTCCAGATGTATACTGTCAGAGATTATACTTCATTTCTGTCACTGTAGATATAGAAGTGAATTGTATCATACTGTGAGATTTTTTTTAAACCTGTTGCTAAATATTGAAGTTACATAGTCATAAAACAGGCGGCACGGTGGCCGACTGGTTAGAGCGTCAGCCTCACAGGTCTGAGGTGCGGGGTTCAATCCCCGTCCCCGCCTGTGTGGAGTTTGCATGTTCTCCCCGTGCCTGCGTGGGTTTTCTCCGGGCACTCCGGTTTCCTCCCACATCCCAAAAACATGCATTAATTGGAGACTCTAAATTGCCCGTAGGCATGACTGTGAGTGCGAATGGTTGTTTGTTTCTATGTGCCCTGCGATTGGCTGGCAACCAGTTCAGGGTGTACCCCGCCCCCTGCCCGATGACAGCTGGGATAGGCTCCAGCACGCCCGCGACCCTAGTGAGGAGAAGCGGCTCAGAAAATGGATGGATGGATAGTCATAAAACAATCAGAAACATTATGAAATATGGATGAGCACACCTGACGCAATATTTATATTAAGACAATTGTATCCCTGACATTTCTTTATGCTTCTAACTGCAGTGTTATGATATACTTTACATATAAACAGCTCAGTAAAATGCAGTTGCTTTTTTTTTTTTTTGCTAGTGCAAATCTGAAACCATACCCTTGTCTTCTTTTTCATTCATCATTTAGCAACATGCTGTTTCCATTTGTTCTGAAATGTTCTCAAGTCAGATGTGAGGTTTAGTGTGGCAATCCATCACCTGCATCTCGTTTGAGTTTTTTTGTAATCTTTTTGTCAGATCAGCATTCTGTGAGGATATTTCTTGTGTAACAGGAGTTTTGTTGTTACCAAACCAGTCGTGAGTCTGACACAGCTTTACTGTGTTTTTGTTGCTCTTTGTTAAATTATATAGGGTATGTTGATATGCCAATATGATCTTTATAATTAGTAGTTTTTGACTCCCTGTTGGCCAGACTGCATTTGAATAATAATCCCCTCGTAAACCCGAAGAAACCTCCCTGGCAGTCCTCATCTTATTGGTTAATAATGTGGTTAGCATTACCCTAACCCTTCCCCGAGCAGCAGAATGAAGGTCAGTGCTAATACCAGCCAGCTCATTTATTACATAGATTGGGGGGGACACAGGCATCGGAGGAACAGTGATAGAAAATATCTCCTATCTTCTGATTGAAAATGGGAAGATTATATGGAAGCTTAGAAGTGGTGTAAATGGTGCAGAAAGCAACCATGAAGGAAGTTAACAAGGTGATAAGGAATAACATTGTGCGATAAGAAACACAACTGGAGCTGGGAGTGGAGGAATTTCAAAAGGTGTAGATGAGAAGAGAAACTGAAGCAACGAGCGACTTAATTAATGGACAATATGACAATACAGCTTTCATCAAGGATACACTGTGGGAATACAACATGACCTTGGCATAGGAACTTTAAGTGTCAGGAAAATTGGCTAAACTCCTGACAGGATCTTAATGTGTCTCAACCTTAGTAAAACGTTATCAGGGTCCCAATTACAGAAAAGGCTAATGCAAAAAAGTTGCACCCCCGCCACTGTTTGAGTTTTTTCATTGAATTTTTCAGTGTTTGGACATGAATGGTAGTGCAATCGTTTGTAAAAACTTCCCTTTGAGATTTCTTTTTTTTTCTTTTAATTTGCCCATATTGCCGTATAAACGAGCCAAAACAATTTTACAGCTGATAAGCGTTAAAGGAAATTAAGTGATCTTCCCCAATCCCTGATTGATTATCTGATTAAAAGGCATGTCCATATATAGCCACTAAAATCTCGTTTTAAAGCATTTTATTTCATAACAACACACGGCAATTGACTTAATTGGACATATTTAAGACTAGAAATGAAAACCTACAGTATAATTTCAGTCATTTCTGTATCTAGTATGCTTAGATTTAATATTTTCCACTGTTTAAATGGACACACTCAAGAACATAGTCCCCCATGCAAGGGGATTTATTTATTATGATTGTATTCCTTTATAACAATGAGCCGATCAATTCAGATTTATCAAGATAAAGCAAAACGGGATATTTACATGAAGCCCACATTATCATTTTACATTGTTATCAGCATCCTTGAATATTTTAATAGATTTTTCAACAATATGTGTTTGACATGGATACATCAGACTCGGTTGAGTGAAAATGGAATTAAATCATCTTTTTAAAATCTTACGTTCATTATTAAAGTTTTTTGGCACAGATTTTTAGTTTTTTTTTAACAAAATGACAACATTCTGCTTTCCTCTTCAGTCAGTGCGCTCTAAAACTAAAGTATGTGTATTCAAGGACGGTTCTGTGGCGATGGAGAAACAGTATGTTTCACACAAAGCTATCGCTGCAGCAGCCAAGCCAAAGCCCACAGCTACGTATCCCACACAACTTCCAGCATAATTTCCAGTCTTGTTTGAATCAGCAATCAAAGGGCCACCATTCCAAATGGGACTAGAGGCTATTTCCCTGTCGCCGCTGAGGCTTAGTGAAATTCAACAATGAGTTTTTTATTTTTTTCCATGCTTGTCTGCCTACTGTGTTTGCAGTGTGACTGTTTCGAAAACAGTCGCAAGGGTATCAAGGGACCTGCACATGAGTAGCTTAAGAGCGGCAATCAATCATGTGTGACTGTTGAAATGTAACACAGCTACGGCAGCAATATATACAATGCATGCACACACCTGTGCTTGTACCACACAGACACCCTGAAATATAATAAATTGCCCACCATGTTGCAGCTGTATGACACAGGCATCCAGAAAATAGATCGCTGGATGGATGTTTGCATTTTGACCCTGAAACGGGATATTTATTTAAATTTTTTTTTTTATTCTGAACAAATTGGAGCTCAACCATCATTTGGGAAAAAAACATTGTGTCCCACTGGTTACATTGTAAATATCCATTCATGCTTATTTTATTTAAACAAAAATGTTTCTGAAGCCGATCACAGCTGACTTCGGGTGAAAAGCAGATTAAACCCTGTACGGGTCGCTAGTATATCACATGGGCCATGTAGAGACAGATAACCAATCACACACAAGATCACAGTCAGTGAGTGGGAATTGAAACCGCACATTCTGTACTGAAGTCAGGGGGGTAAACTGTTACACCATCACTGACCTCAGTGTAAATAATGAAACAATTTTTGCTCGTTTTATACATTCTCCAACATACTGTACGTACAGCCAACTATACCGGATACATTTCGTTTTCTGATGACAGTCGCCAATAAAAAGCAGCGAAATAAAGACAGCACATGATTTTCTGGTATATTCATTCAAATGCACACAGATACCAGGTTGTCATGCATTCACAGATATGAGAGTATGCTTATTTGTTGGCTCACTGATAAAGACATACTGTTCCACTGTCAGCTATCTCGCATCTAGCTATTATGACATGCAGGTATGTTTGTTGTTCATTTTACACACCGCATTACAGATCCAAATAGCATAATCTCTGTCTTTGTTTATGCATGGGTGTTAAAAATGTGTTTTTGTCTACACGGTGTGTGTCCTTGTACATGTCCACATGAGTGTGCACTTGTTGGTTGGCTCAGTGTGTGTAATATCCGTGTTTTTGATGAAGTGCATGTAATCATATTCATGTTTGTGCATCTGTGTCTGTTTCAACGCATGCCAATATAACTTTGCCCACATGTGTAGACAGAGCCTTTTCCTTGGCTTGTTGACATTCCTGTAGCTTGAGCTCCCTGATCCAAACTTCTCTCATTCAAAACAAACCTTTTCTCTCATCCACATATACACTCGCCTTTATTCTGAATTGTATCAGCCACCTTCTTATAGAAAACATCGGAAAGGCATGAGCGTGCACGTCCAACCTGTCCCCCATCAGCACACTTCTTGTTGAGTTCTTTCATGAATTTAGTCTGAACAGAACATGTACTGTTTTGCACCGTATATTGATAATGAGGCAGGTTGCATGATGTTCTTCCTTGCTCACTGCATACCAAAGCTCTGCCACGGCCCGCTGCCTCTGATGACAGCCTACGAGACACAATTGTATGGCTTACGTGCAAAGCACGCTGCGAATTAACTTTAAAGTAAAGACCTTTGTGTCATTACAAGACATTCCTAGCCTCATGCAGTGACAATTGCTATGTAACTACTGTATGTGACCAAGACAAATGTGTTTTGACAGGAGCTACAACCTTACTGAATATTTTCAACCATGAAGCTAATCAGACCCAGTGCCATCCTTGCATTAAGGAATGACATTGTTCTTTCTAAGATCCAATTTGGACTTACAGAGCAGTGATATAATCAGATAACTAATGTATAATAATATTGTCACACTATACTTATAGTCAGGTTTTGGTCATTGTTTCCTCGCAGCTCTCTGTCCAAGGGAATGTTACAATCAGCCCCTAGTTTGACATTTCCACAGCCAGAAATATGTCAAAGGGGCATTTATGAATTATCCCTACGAACTTTGCTTAGCAATAAGTAGCCATGAAAATGTGACCAGGAAAAAGAAGCTGACCAATTTTGCTGATCTAGATTGCTGCATCTACTATATCATTATTTTAAGATTGCATTTGTGAGATTTTTATGCCCTGTGATTGCGTGGCAACCACTCCAGAGCATATCCTGCCTGGCGCCCAAAGTCAGCTGTGATAAGCTCCAGCTTACTCGCGACCATAGTGAGGACACACGTTATAGAAAATGGATGGCTAGATAAATTGTGAGATTTTAAAATTTTCAGTTGTCAAGTCGTTAGGTATATTTCCAATAACACTGCAGGTGGAAGAGCAATTGGATTTGGAGACAGTACAACAGTGTACCTGTTACAGTTTAGCTTGAGTAATTAGTTGCACAATTTTTTCCTAAAAACATCACTTAACATACGTCATCTGTTAGCAACAAAAGCACAATATTAGTTACGGTTCACCATACTTTAGTTGCAATGTGGAATATTATATATTTTCTAACTTACAGGTACAGTATGTATGGGCCAACATTTATTTTCACAAATACAGTAAACAAAATGTTTCCAGTAGAAATGACATTACACAACTCTCTCCAGGTGACAGACGCAAAAGGGCCGATTGATTGATTCTTCCTCAAACTCCTCTTGTCACTTCATTTACAGTCTAGAAGTTGTTGCCAGCTCTCTCCCGGGTTCCCTCGGACATATTAAGCTTCAGTTCAGCTAATGCTGAATTCAAAAGGTGTCTACCCTTTCTTCTGCTTCAAAAAAGATTGAAACCCAATGAAAAATGTTTTTCTTTACGATGAATTCTTTCTGCTGTTTCCAGTAGTATTTAAATAGTGCCAATACTCAAAATACTAGAAAAGGTTATTTGCATTTTTCAGTTACTGTATTTCCTATAGTAAAAATAACCCAAATGAATATTTAGTTTAAACAGAGAAAAAAAAGAAAAAAGAAGACGACTTACGGTCGAAAAGTATACAGGTGTATGTGTTACTGGAATAAACAGACCATAAAATGTAGTATTACCAGTGAGAACAGGTGACCTTTACAAAATTCTTACTGCACAATTCAATATTTCTTTTAAACCATTTTCAGCTGCTCGGATCCCTGGGCATGTTCATTCATATATTCATAAGCCCTTGCAAACTGTATCTCATTTTTGATGGTGTGAATATGTGTTAACCCTGTTAATGACAGATAGAGTATATTCATACTGCCTGCGCCTGCTGAAGGATGAAGTAGTCATTATTTTCTTGATACATACTGTAACTGTTTTACTTACTTTACGTGGAGTGTGGTTTTGCTAAAGTCTGCTTTTGAGTCTAATTATTTTTCCTTCATGCAATTTCCAGGCACACTTTATTTTATGTATATATTTCTGAATATAAATGCAAATTCTAGAACCACATCCCAGTAATACATATAAATGTGAAAAAACTTTCTTTATATAAATTCCATCAACAATTAGCTGGATACTTTTTTTTTTTTTTTGCTGTATGCAAATATAGGTTAAAAAAAGATTTATTTTCTATCACGGCATTCTTGTAATGTATCTGTTACATAAAGTCTGTTCTCAGTGGTCAGTTGGCAGCGATAATGTGGTGAAAAAAACTATTATTCTATTAATAATTTACACTTGTTAGGTTATTTCTTCAAAATGTCAAGCTACGTTTTACTACTAGAAGCTTTGGGAAATTTTATATTATTGCGTTTTAGACAGGTGTAAGTCTGAGGGAAAAAGTATCTCGGAAATATGCCCCGGTGGACCTCATGACCTTCTCACAGAAATGAATATGACATGAAGGGGATCGAGAGAAACAAAGCAATTGTCAAAGCATTGCATCACTACCGCACCACATCATCCATTGGTAGCGTTTATATTCACACAGTATAAGTTCAGGCTTACTTTGAAAAACACACCCTGTCCTACAATACATAAGTACATCCTAAAATGTCACTTTAAAGTTTATTCTGACAAAAGAAGCCATAAAACTTGCATCAGACCTTCAAATTTGGGGTTCTGGTGTCCCGTAATATTTCAATATTAAAAAAAATATTAGTATATACAGTAACTGCAAATTGCTGTTTGGTCCTAAAAGTCTTGATGCACTCTAATGTATTTCGTATCTTCTATTTTATTTTCTCGCTTATTACTTGTATACTCTTGTTTTAGATGGACCTGCAATAAAGATGACTTAATGTGTGCTAGGAATTTTAAACAAAGTAAGAAAAAGTAACAATTTGCTCTTTATCTGAAACAAACTTCCAGCGACACACTTTCTGATGATATGAATGTCAGTTTAAATATGTATTTTGCCACTCAAAAAAAAAAGTATTTCATTCCATGCAAATAGAATAAAGCAGCACAAACAAATGGAATGGAAATGGGAAAAAAAACAAATGCATGGTTAGACACGGATCTGGAAAACCAGAAACATTGTAATATATATAGGCTGATTGACAAAAAGAGAACATCAAAAGGAAACAATTAAGATTGTCCCTCTTTGATATAGTGCACTGTCAACAAAAAGTATTTACCATACACTTTAAACTTGGCTTAGTAGGCGTTGTTGTTGCAGACCAAGGACAAGCCTTTGTTTGCCAGAGTGGTTGTAATCAATTCTTTAAATGACTTTCCCTGACCTCTTATTTTAACAGTAAGGTCAGTATCTACCTATAAAATGGAGTGGATTCCAGTTGCGAAGGGCCACAAATTATTAATATTTGTTGATTTATTTATTTTGGCTGAGGTGATGCATTTCAAATCCTTTTATAATGAAAATCAAATTCTGAAATTTAATTGAATGGAACAGAATCATGACTGTAGGATATGTGTGTGACCATGTCTTGAAGGGAACACCAAAAGAACTCCATCTTCTATAGACCACCTCTTCGTGCTTACATGCAACAATGTGGAATGATTGTGTGTGTGTATGCGTGTGTTTCACAAATACTGTCCACCAGAGAGCTGAAGCTCAAAGCCTATCCAAATTCCCGCACAGATAACCAAAGCTGCAGACTTCTTCTGTAGAAGATGAAGCTACAAAAATTAAACACTTGTATGTGGGGAGGATTTTCTCCCAAACCTAAAATAAAAATGGCTTTCAAATTTGATGCAAGTAGGCAGCTTGAATTTATGCTTACGCTATTATTGAGTGCAAAGATATTCATCGTAATACCTGGGAATTGTGTTTGTGATCCCTCTTATTACACGTTTGACACCCAAATCCAACCACCGTTATGGTGTTGCCCACGCATTAGTTTAGGATTAGATTCAACCTTTCAGATGAAACCAACCTACAGAACACCTGTTTAGTTGAACGAGGAGCAGACACAAACATTTGTAGGACACAAACATTTGCAAGATTAGAAAACCACATTCCAGCGTTGATAGAACAGCCCAACCTCAATTCATTATCGCATGTGTACACACAAAGGCTGATATGAGATAGTTAATGTTACCACACCGAGATGACTGTGTGTGATGAATATGCTTTTTATGACAACGTGACACATCAGACTCATAAGCATCCAAGGGATTAAGTCCACATGCATGTTGAAGATTTCTTTGGCTGTTTTTCCGTTTTTGTGATGCCATCATCACGTGCTGTAATTCACGAGCAACTGGTCCAGGTTGTATTTCGCCTCTTGCCAAGAGTTAGCTGGGATCGGCTCCACCTCACCTCCCATGACACTAATGAGAACAAGCGGCATAGACAATGGATGGATGATGCCACCACAACTGATTGACATAAAATGTGCCGATGACCGTACAACTGACAATATGGCTTGTAATTACAGAAAACGATCATATCTGAACTAGCATGGATATGAGGTGTGTCAGAAGAAAATCCAGGACTAGTGCCACAAAATATGCATTTCAAACCAAGACTACAAACTATGGGTTATCCTCTTCGATGTAGACCAGACGGTCAAACAGTACATTTACAAAGAGATCCTGCGGCACTTACTTCATTCAATGCGTGAGAAGAAGTGAGACTTGAGGCAGGACAACTCGTGCCTGCTTACCATGACAACATGTGGGCTTACAATGAAAAGTTATTGTCCGGAGAAAATACAATATGGGATTTTGGTGAGTGAATAGTTCTTAGTATTTAGCCATCCCACAAAGGAAATCGTACTTCAATAGAGAAGGGACTGTCCTTGTCCAGTGTCACCAAAACTACCCACGTTTGAAGACAGATCGAATATACAACAAAACAGGTGCACACTTTTTCCTCTCCTTTGTTGCTTCTCCTGTACAAGGACAAACAGCGCTTTCATAAATATTTCTATTTCCTTCCTCCTCTCTCCACTGCTCTGTTACGTGTTAGGCCAAAGCCTTCCAAATCTTCTCATAAAGTTTTTCTAAAGAAACCCAATGTGGTGAATAGGTCAGCACCAGTGTTAGCTCAAGAAAGACAAATAAGTTTACAAACTTAACAAAACCATCTATCCCAATAAAAAAGTAATCACAAATTCCGTAATTATACTAAAATCCGTCCATCCATTTTCTACCGCTTATCCGAGGTCGGGTCGCGGGGGCAGTAGTTTTAGCAGGGATGGCCAGACTTCCCTGTCCCCAGCCACTTCATCCAGCTCTTCCGGGGGGATCGCGAGGCGTTCCAAAGCCAGCCGAGAGACATTGTCTCTCCAGCGTGTCCTGGGTTGTTCCCGGGGTCTCCTCCCGGTGGGATCTGCCCGAAACACCTCACCAGGGAGGCGTCCGGGAGGCCTCCAAATCACATGCCCCAGCCACCTCATCTGGCTCCTCTCGATGTGGAGGAGCAGCTCCTCTTAGATCCTGCCGGATGACCGAGCTTCTCACCCTATCTCTATGGGAGAGCCCGGACACCATGCGGAGGAAACTCATTTCGGCCGCTTGTATACGGGATCTTGTTCTTTCGGTCAAGACCCACACCTCGTGACCATAGGTGAGGGTAGGAACGTAGATCGACCGGTAAATTCAGAGCGTCGCCTTTCGGCTTAGGTCTTTCTTTACCACAACGGACTGATACAAAGTCTGTATCACTGCAGACACTGCAATCAATTTGCCGTTCCATTCTTCCCTCACATGTGAACAAGACCCCAAGATATTTGAACTCCTCTACTTGGGGCAGGATCTCATCCCCGACCTGCATAGGGCACGCCACCCTTTTCCGAGTGAGGACCATGGTCTCAGATTTGGAGGTGCTGAGTCTCATCCTCGCCGCTTCACACTCGGCTGCGAACCTCTCCAGTGAGAGTTGGAGATCACGGCTTGATGAAGCCATCAGAACTACATCATCTGCAAAAAGCAGAGATGTAATACTGAGGCCACCAAACCGGACACCCTCTACGCCTCGGCTGCACCTCGAAATTCTGTCCATAAAAGTTATGAACAGAATCAGTGACAAAGGGGAGCCTTGGCGGAGTCCAACCTTCAACGGAAACGAGTCCAACTTACTGCTGGCAATGCGGACCAAACTCTGACACCGGTCGTACAGGGACCGAACAGCCCGTATAAGGGGGTTCAGTAACCCATACTCCCAAAGCACCCCCCACAGGACTCCCTGAGGGACACGGTCGAACACCTTCTCAAAGTCCACAAAACACACGTAGACTGGTTGGGCGAACTCCCATGCACCCTCGAGAACCCTGCCGAGGGTGTAGAGCTCGTCCACTGTTCCATGGCCAGGACAAAAACCACACTGCTCCTCCTGAATCTGAGACTTCCCGATGGACCCTCCTCTCCAGCACCCCTGAATAAACCTTACCAGGGAGGCTGAGGAGTGTGACCCCCCTGTAGTTGGAACACACCCTCCCACCACCCCAGTCTGCCAATCCAGAGGCACTGTCCCCGATGTCCATGCAATGTTACAGAGGCGTGTCAACCAGGACAGCCCCACAACATCCAGAGCCTTTAGGAACTCCGGGCGAATCTCATCCACCCCAGGGCCTTGCCACCGAGGAGCTTTTTAACCACCTCTGTGACCACAACTTCAGAGATAGGAGAGCCCACCTCAGAATACCCAGACTCTGCTTCCTCATGGGAAGGCATGTCGGTGGAATTGAGGAGGTCTTCGAAGTATTCTCCCCACCGACTCACAACGTCCCGAGTCGAGGTCAGCAGCGCCCCATCCCCACTATACACAGTGTTGATGGTGCACTGCTTCCCCCTCCTGAGACGCCGGATGGTGGACCAGAATTTCCTCGAACCCGTCCAGAAGTCTTTCTCGGAACTCCTCCCAAGCCCGAGTTTTTGCTTCAGTGACCACCAAAGCTGCATTCCGCTTGGCCAGCCGGTACCCATCAGCTGCCTCAGGAGTCCCACAGGCCAAAAAGGCCCAATAGGACTCCTTCTTCAGCTTGACGGCATCCCTCACTGTTGGTTATACTAAGATCCCAAGATGGAATTTTGTACGTTATTTTATTTCAAATCAATACTCAGTCATTTTTGTTAAATTCACACTTAGAACTGCTTGACATGGGAAACATCTTATCCTCCTAAACAGAACAACATGTAATGTCCCTTAATGTTTGGCATTTGTTTTGATTAAACGACAACTAAGTTTTATGCAGCAATTCCTTGGAAGCACTATTAAGCACCATTTGCTGTTAGAATACTGATGTTGTAGGATTTTATTGTTTTGTCTAATGCTCCATTTTTTGCCTGATCTTGATTGTTCTGTTTTCACTCCACTCTCACTTGCATGGGTGCACTAAGGAAGATTTGTCTTTTTTCTCCACGCACTTGAGTCACAGAATGACTTCACTGGAGGGGAATGACAATAAAGTTGAGCTGAATTAAATTAAACTGAAGTTCAATGTGATAAATGGCTATCCTCTCCCTTGATCACTTTTCAACCCCCTCCCCACGTAGCGTGTCAGAATTATTTTCCGAATAGATCAAATTAAACGCATCTATTTAGAAGTATTGCACCATTGAAGGGTCCAAGACCCCTTTTAAAGGCTCTGGTGATTCAATTGTGATGTATTGGAACAAAGTTTTACTTCAAGACAACATTAGCAAAAACTTGCAGAAGGCCTTTGGTTGCTTTACTGGCTGCACTTTGTAAACACTAATAACAATAATAATGACATAAGCAAAAATTATTGCAGATATGATCAAAAAACTAAAAATAAAAAAAATGCAACCATTGAGTAAATCAGTGATGGCCCTTGAAGGCAACTTTATGAACCTTTTCCTTTCATTTTTTATTCACCTATCAATAAACTAAGCCCTAAATAATATACATTGCACATATTTGATATCCTTTTAACACAGCAATCCTCACAATAGAAGAAGAGCTAATGAGAAATTAATAAAAGGAGCGCCAAATGCTCATCGATAACACAAAAAAAAAGGTAGTAGTAATGGCGCCTAAAAGAAATTAGATTTGATAACTATGTTACATTTGTACATTACCAGCCATTAGGTAAACAGTATATGCATCTAAATGCAACAGGTGGAACACCATAACACAAAGTCCCACATGAATTTAATGGCTATTCAGTTCCAAATTACAAAAGGGTAAGCACTCAATTATGTCCAAAAATACAATGGACACACTGCACAAACATAACAGACATAGAACACAAATACATATTGAATAAAATGCGACATTTTCCATGACTACAAATAGCCTAATTTGTTCTGGGATTAGACCTCCCCATATTGTTTAAAAAACATAATTTAGAGATGTATGCTGTTCAGTTTACATTGGTTAACCAAAATCAGGTCCATTAATGTATCTGCCTAAGAACTGTGCCACGGAGTGTTTGCAAAAGTATTGCGTACAACATCCATACATCCATCCATTTTCAACACCGCATATCCTGGTTAGGGTCGCGGGACGCTGGAGCCTATCCCAGCTGACTTCGGGCGAAAGGCGGACTACACCCTGAACTGGTCGCCAGTCAGTCGCAGGGCACATATACACACGGACTACCATTCGCACTCACAGTCACACCGTCACTGAGTGGGAACTGAACCCACGCTGCCTGCACCAAAGTCAGGCGAGTGTACCACTACACCATCAGTGACTTGCGCGTACAACATCCATGCTGGTAAAATATTCCATATTGTTGCTTTAACAGAGGCCATCACCTTTACATATAAGCCTATATGAAGGAGCATATAGATAGTTTTCCCGCGAAGTCACGCACCTCTGGACATGCCCTGCTGGAGGTCTGTGTGTTGTTTTGTTCTGGTAGTTATTGAGTGTTTGAATTGATACATTTGATAGCCAACGTCAAAAATGGTGAATTACTGTGCGGTGTTTGCAGTGTTTGGCTGCGACAATGGGATAGATGGGAGAGACAAAGTATAATTTGACCGTTTACTGGATCACATTTTGAATCAGGGCAAGAGGACTGAACATTGGCCAAGAAAAGATGGAGAGTGTGGCTTTCACAAATCAGCAAATCTGACCTCACTGTGGCCAGATACCGACGCAAAGCAACTTTTATTTCTTTTCTTTTCTTGCATCACTATTTATCTCCGTTTTGTAAAGCTAAGCTTGAATGAGATTTTTAGACATGTTCCCTCCCTGTCAGGCCGCCATCAGTCTGACTGCTATCCATCAGGTTGAGCAGTCAGTCAATCAATTGTTTCAGCTCATTCTTGAAATTAATTCAAGCTGCATGCCAAACAGGCAGCACTGATTACATTGAGTGCTACTCAGGATAATGAGCGTGATCAAGCCTCCCTGCTGGCACATATGTACATACATGGCTTGACATATACAAGCGTACACAAAGACAGACCCCCACCCCACCCCTCCCTCCCACACACACACACACACACCGAGACACACACAAACACACACGTAAGCATACTATCAGTCTTTGTGCTTTTTTTTTTTTTTTTACTTACAATAGCTGTCTGTTTTCTCTGATTGCACATCAGACAGCGGTTCAATGCTTTGAATAATTGATTGCATTTGGTTGTCTGCATTTGTCTTGTAGAGCAGCATGGATGCATTCTTACCGTATACTCCCAGACAGTTACGAATATACAGGATTATGTAAGAGCACCTTTTCTATTATACAGTTTTTCCTGTGTTTTAAAGATAAATGATGTGTCCGCAGAACACAACACAGGGCGCCTCTGATGTAAATGGCATAGAAAGAAAAAAAAGAAATTAAAAATACATGAGTTCCTGTAGTTATAGTTTCCCCTTGTATCCCTATGTGAAATTAAACTTTTATTTTGTATCCTTTATAAATAGTTAACATACATGCAAATTAATGAATTAATATGCACAAATTGTTTTTTTTTTTCATTTTAGCGAAATAGCAACATTGCAAGAGTGAAAAAAAACGTAAAAAAAACAAAACAAACAAACCTCAGGAAATGCATAATTCTGACCTTCTAACATATCTAGCTACTCCATTGCTGTTAATATAAATGGCATCCATATCTTCCCGCCTCTGTGAATGCACATGAATGTGATCTGACTTTGGTATTAAGAATAATGCTGGGGGTCAAATCTGAAAGCATTAATTTAATTTGAATACATAATACAACCCATTTAGAAGGGTGGTCACCATGTTTCGAAGCCTGTGCATGTTGTGTCAAAATGCTCATAAAATAAACACAGCTTCAGCCTGAACACCATAGAATTAGTGCTCCTTGTACTGCCCTCTTATTCACTTCCTTTCACATGACCTCTACAGCAGATTGGGAACATGCAAAAACATGCAGCGATGGTGGTGTAGTGTCAGCAGCACATGATGTCATAGGCGATAGATCTGCTGTTGACAAGCCCACTGATGAATGGAGAGTTGAGAAGCGTAGGAGGGGAAAGAAAATGAGTGAAGGTAAAATGATGCCGAGCAAGAAAGTCAAGAAATTAGTGGGACAGCGGTAAGGAAAAGATGAAGAAAGATATTTAAAATATGGGTTATGTGGGGGGCAGAAGGACACCAAGCGAGGGAGACAGATGGAGGGCATGATTAGAAGTGGAAACATTCATCTCTCAATCAGGATATGGACTTCCATAAATAATGTGCTCTCTCAGTCAACAGTATGATGTCACCACATACACCAAGAAACACATAGACACACTAAAAGGTTAGTCTGGAAGTGCGGGAGGCACCAGTACTAATAAAAGGGTAAACATCTCAATATGTTAGGATCTGTGGCCATTTTTTGAGTGCATGCTTGGGACAATGTGCAAATAAAATTGGATATTTCCCAATAAGAGATTCATTTAGGTTTGATGTAATTGTTTTTGAGAGACTGTCAACATTTTAGACAACTCTAAGAATGATGAAGTGTTGGTCCACCAAATGTTGTCTGACTTTTGAATGACATTGAATCTTTTAGGGGATTAAAAACTTTATTTCTTGTCAATGTCATTCTCAAAATCGGAGAAAAAGATCAAACATTTGGCTTATATTGAGATCTTAAGTGCGCTTACAAATTCACAAAATTTGAACACAATCCAAATAAGGCTGTGACCTGTGTTGTGCACACAAAATAAACCCTGCGGTGGTGGTCGAAGACATGACAAAAGGACTGTACCCCCAAATTTCCCTTGGTGGGATATAATTAGTAATCACAGACACAAATGTAATATTTGTCTGTTTTTTTGGGTGGGGTGGGGGGTTAATGTGAACATTTTTAGCCCTTATTTGCCCTACTTTTGGTTGACTATTTCTACTGAATCAGTTCCCATTGGGTATTCTTGTGCTTTGAATTAGCTGTGAAAGAAATCCTATTAAAAACAATGAGTTGGACTGTCTCGTGTCTGACATATCTCAGAATTCAAATGAGATTGGGACGATAGACAGATGGAATCAGAGGGCAGATACAGCGAAAGGTGCAAAGAGAGACAAAACAAGACAACAAAAAAAGATAAGGCTCATTTTGTCTGCATATGTGATTAATCTTGAGGTTTTTCATGCATGAGAACACAAACTTTACATTCAAAATAAGGATTGCATCACTACGACAGCATCTAAAACAGCCTGTATTTGTTGTCTTTCCTGTGGTTTTTAATCTTTTGCTTTTCTCGATCATTTTTCATTTGCCAGGCATGAGAACACAAACTTTACACTCAAAATAAGGATTGCATCACTACGACAGCATCTAAAACAGCCTGTATTTTTTGTCTTTCCTGTGGTTTTTAATCTTTTGCTTTTCTCGATTATTTTTCATTTGCCAGGCAAAACCAGGATTTTTTATCATATATAAATTCTTTGACGACTGACAGTAACAGTAATTGTATCTGCAAAATATGTATTACAGCATCTTTTATGAACGTAGTTTATTTCATTAATTTTCCAGTTTAGCAAGTCAAAGAGGCTTTGTTCCAACAGATGAATCCAAATTAAAAAGGCTATTTACTCGATTTGGTAGTAATCAAATTACTGGCAGTCCAAACCTTCCACACTGTTATGTCCATTACTGCTTAATCAAAAGTCCTCTTTAAAACTATTGTCAATTGCAAAATGAAGTATTTCCAAAATTTGGCATAAAGGATATGGAGAGCGTTCTTACACTTAAACTTGCATGTCTCGCCATACACTGCACAGCAGCTTATTTTAATTTAAATATTGACTACTTACGAAAATAAATGTTCTGCAATCAAAAGAAATACTTTAAAAACCTTTGTTTTTGTATTGTGACACTGTTATTATGTTATAGTCAATGACCAAATTAACCTCGCCTCTTTGTAATTCTGTCCCAAAAAAATTGGCAGGTAATCTAATATTGCATTTTGGTGAAACTAAAGCGGGGCAATGTTTGCATGTTTCACTTTATACAATGTACAAAGATACGGATATTTATTCAGTTGTCCTGCTATAGTGTTGTGTTTGCATAAACGTTGCATTATGTGTATTTGAGTCTGTTAGACTCTTGAATATGTGGTATAAAAATGTCAATCAAGAAGGCAAGCAGCGGTTTGAGGAGTAACAAGGCATGTTCCAGATGTGCCGCTGGTTTCATACTGTGAAAATTAGTGTACATATTGTTTTGTACTGTGTCTTCAAATATGACCCAGTAACACTACTACTTCAATATACAGTCGACTCTTCAGTACATAGCATCAGTAAGATGTGACAGTGGCATCTGCATTATTGTGCGGTGCGTACATGCTGACAGGCACACACGTACAGTACATTTTGTGGACATCTCAGTGAGAAGTGACAGCTTTCAATCTTCAGTTTTTCTACTAGACTGTGTGATTCCCTTGGGTTTCCGATTTTGTTCAATATTGCAAAATCTGCTTCTGCTGAGAAACAGTTAAAAAAAAAAAAAAAAAAAAACATCAAGGCTGATCCGAACAGAAACTGTTTCAATAAACATGCCATACATATTAACATTTTATTATTACATTACATTATTATTATTTTTTTTTTCTTATTTGTGTTTTCCTTAATTTGAGAAAATTAAAGTACTGGTGTATTTTACATTATTTTTGAATGTGTTTTTTAAAATAATAGTCTTTTTCCAATTATATTTCAAACAACTAAACATTAACTGGCTTGTACACTCTCCCATTAAGGCAGAAAACAAGTTCGTTATTAGTTAGTGATTTCCAGCCTCAGATAATTGCTATCACATACGAAAGACATCACTTTTGTTGAAGACGAACCTTACTACGCTTTATAAACTTGTCTAAGTGAACATAAGAGCTCTTGAATTGTACAAATGATATACTTTTTAATGTGTGATTAATCAAGAGATCAAATAATAATTAATTATGTGTCGTATTATAACTATGTTATTGTATAATCATGGAAATACCCAGTATGATCTTCACGTGTGCTTAACAGAAATATACAGTATATTATTATTATTACAGATGTACTGTATTGTATACTTATTCTTTAAAGGTACAATATGAATAAGGAACAGCTTTTCTCCTATGATACAAATTTAGTTTTTTGAGAGCTGACAGTCAGTGGCTGCGCTTCATAGGAGCCACGCTTCCTCCAGAGGGCTACGCCTACACTAATGGAGTTAACTCTCCAGGGCTCTAGTACCAACAGTTCGAAGGAAAATGGAACAATACAGATGCCCTGGTGTTATCTACTTTGAAGCAGTGGTCCGCAACCCAAAACTCAAACTTGTGTTTCATTCTCTAGACTATCATTATGACATTATCTAGCTATTGTTGGTGACAGCATAGCAGTGATTAAATTAGATAATTAGGTTTTTAATTCTGACCATCTATACGAATTTGGTTATGTCTCCCCCTGATATGTAGGAGTAGGTTGCGTCAATTCCTGTGCCTCTAGAGACATCTATTTCCTACACTACTTATTCTTTCAGGCTCAAGAGAGGGAGCAGGGTTCTAGTCATGTGGGATCCAAAGGGAGCAGAGCCCCTACAAAGTGCACCTGTACTCTGATAATGATTATTAGCTAAATAAAAAAAAAATACATCTATTTGAAAATACATCTTCCAGAATGCCCAAAGTGAACTCTGCAGCGACTTTGGACATTTGAAAGATGCAAATGTAGGAGGTCAGCTTCCACATCTGTTGGCGTGCACAAACTGCAGCATATTTGTGCCCATTTTTGCGAATGCTATCTACTATTTCAGCCTCATCCTCTTCTAAAGTATAAAACTCACATGCGGAAAGTACAGACACAAGCAGAGGATTAGAACACGCAAAGTCACCACTCTCTGAACTCTAACGGCCATATTTTCATGAATGGCGTAAATCTGGTGCAGCGTGGGCGCGGCGGGTGCACCTCTGTGCCAGGGGTGGGTTAGACCGGTGTTGGTAATTTCGTAGACCAGCCCATACTGGCGGATCCAAGACTGGGCAGGCTGCACCACCGTGGGTGTGTTTACATCCCACTTCATTCGCCGCCAATCAAAGCGGCTCCTCATCCCAATGTGGTGCAGTGACAGTGTCAATGGAGACATTTCTGTGTGGAAGAGGACGAGGCGTAATCGAAGCAATCCGTGAGTGGAGCATTGCCACTGCTCTTGGCCGGTGTGGCAACAGACAATGTGAGCAGGTACCCTTATTAAATATAGAATGGGCTAGTGATAACCGTTAGCAACTTAAATATGCCCGAAGACGTTAGTATCTGTCCGCACTGATCAAATTCACCAAAGTCACGTTTGACCAGCTTTTCAACTTTTATTTCGAGCCATTTACATCTAGATGGGATACATAATTTAGAAAATAGCATGATTTGTAACAAAAACCCATCCATCCAACCATTTTCTGAGCCGCTTCTCCTCACTCGGGTCGCGGGCGTGCTGGAGACTATCCCAGCTATCATCGGGCAGGAGGCGGGGTACACCCTGAACTGGTTGCCAGCCAATCGCAGGGCACATACAAACAAACAACCATTCACACTCACATTCCAACCTACGGGCAATTTAGAGTTGTCAATTAACCTACCATGCATGTTTTTGGGATGTGGGAGGAAACCGGAGTGCTCGGAGAAAACCCACGCAGGCACAGGGAGAACATGCAAACTCCACAGAGGCGGGGCCGGGGATTGAACCCCGGTCCTCAGAACTGTGAGGTAGACGCTCTAACCAGTCGTCCACCGTGCCGCCAGTAATAAACCAAAATGTCAAATTTTGGGGTGAGAAAGTGTTGACACATCAAAAACTGCACACTAATAACTGCATCAAGCCTATAACTCATTGACATCAGCAAACCAAAACTGTGCTTTTTCCTGGTTTACCCATTCATTGACTGTTCCTAGTGTTTTTTTTTTCTCTCAGTCCTTCTAATGGTTTTATTGGCTATGGCCAATGTTTGTACAATTTCTTTTTCAGCTTCACAATTGCTTGTTTTTCCACCAATAGACAGCTCTCTGTTATTTAAACATCCATGTTGCATAAATGTAGTCTTCACAGGCCAAAAACTAAAACTGAGCATAGAGAGTCTGTCATGTTACAATTCGTTTACAAAAAAAAAAAGAGTTTTCAGTCTACAGCAAAAATAAAGCCTCACCGTTCCAATACTTTCAATACATTACCAAGAGTGTAAATTGCTGAACTGTACTTGATTTGTATCATTCTCAGAGTAGTTGAATTTCTAGTATTTATCAGATTTCTGCATTTAATTTGTGTATCCCCGTGACATAGGTGAACTTATTGACTCCCTTAAATAAGTTCTCTGTGTCAGCTGACTTCCACTCAGAAACCATTGGCTAACAAGCCCCTGCCACTCTTTCCACAAAGTCAAGTGACAAATTGACCCCCATGCCAAAAAGACACAGTCACGTGTTTTGTGAAAACTCTAAAGAGCAGTCCTATTAATCTATAGTTTTCCCCATGTGCCCATCCGTTCTTTCATAAAGCTCTCAGCATGCCAAATCATTTGTGACATGCTCATGGTCATGAGATGACCTGACTGGCGTCTTTGTTGAACAGAATTTTGGTGTCGGCCCACAAATACACAGCTCAGCAATACTCAAACTACAGAAGAGGTCTGTTGATCCATAATGAAGCAAACCTTCACCAGTGTAAAATTTTATTTCAGTCAGAAATGTAAGGTGTGCAAAATATCACTGACTTTGTCAATACTTATGTATACATTGACAGATGAAGAATAATTTCATCTGAACCAACAAAACAAATTAAGACATGCATCATGAAGATTAGATTACAACTGCAACAACTTCAATAATAGAAGAGCACAAGTTGCAATTAAAAAAATGTAACTGTGACCTCAAGGCACAAATGTCAGTCAGATGTCACTACAGTGGTCACTGAGTAGATAAGGGCTGTCGGATAAGAATGGGGACAAAAAGATTATAAAATAAAATGTATACTCACCAAGCTGACTGCGTCTCTGCGCGTAGGCTACCACCACTGCGGCCAAAACTACACAGCACAGCGATGTCACAAGGTTTGCCATCTGTGGACACAGCACACAGGAAAATCATCAGCGAGAGCACGTGCAAGAGACGGAGAACTGGCCAACGACTGTGTCTGCCTGTCGTCCTAATTGACTGACAGACATGGACGCCTACGACGCCATTGAGGAGATGGAGAGATAGCTGCTTCCTGTCCCCTCTGAGTCTGACTGTCTTTATCTCTCCTCCCTGGGATGGTGCCTGAGGTGGCCTTTTCCTTAACCTTTTTTGTTATTTGAAAAGCTTTCTTGTTTTCTAATCCCTGTTGAGTTACTTTAAATGGCATTTTAAATTGTTATTTCTGTCTTTATTTCTCTTTCTCTGTTCATCAGACTAATGGGTTCATCCTCTCTGGGATGGGCTATGAACAGAGGCTCTTAAAGGGATAGCACACCATAAACAAACAGTCTCCTTGTGGAGCAATGATTCTTTGAGAGATTTGTTTCTATTTATTAAGCCTGCCAAAGAGGTTATGTTTTTTATGATGATTAGTCAATTATTCTAAGGACTTTCATGAAACCTTGGATAGGGACGGGGCCCGTAGCAGGGAAGAATAAACAAAACAAAATGATGATGTAGATCTGGATTGATATTGAAGTTGAACTGAGTTCAGTTATTTTATGACATACTGTGAACTTTAAGCCTTAAGTTTAATTGGTCATTGTTGTTCAGTAAACATTGACACTAATGGAGCATCGTTGAGTTATTGTTAATATTCATTATAAATTCAGTGAAAGACACCCAATGATACAGTGTGTATACAGAGATACAGTGTATGGACAAAAACATTGGTACACATACAGGGAAAAAATAATATGTATATATATATATATATATATATATATATATATATATATATATATATATATGTATGTATGTATGTATGTATGTATATTTTGGACCCCGTTTGCAGCTATAATAGTTCCCAATCTTCTGAGAAGACTTTCTATAAAAGGTGTTTTATGGGGTTGAGGTCAGTGTTTTCCAGTATTTCTTTTATATACCTTTGATTGATCAGTTAACTGTCTGATGAAAAAATAAGCAGTATTTTAGTCAACAAGTCAAAATGTGCAAACACAGTTCTAAACAACTCTCGACAACTGTATGATTGAAGACTTACAGAAAAACACAATATTTGTTTCAGTTTTTATAAGACTGCTTTGGCTTATATGATTCTTACTGCTAATGAGCAAAGGGTTCTTCTGAGCAATATTGAGTATAAAATCCTCTGTAATCTTAGTTGTTGTGCTAATGTCCTTTGGTTGGATCACATTTAAGCTAGAGTGTTTAACTCGATAAATGTATTGAATTTGAATGACAAAATAAATAAAAGTTTAGATCCATTTGATACAAAATAGATTGAGCACAATTTTAATCTCTGTAAAGGCAAAAAGTCACCAATGCTGGCAGTGAAGCAGGTGGCTGCCATCCATTGAGCAGGTGTTCCATTGCTCATCAGCATTAATGGCCAAGATTAATTAATTAGCTTTAAAAATGATCCTGTTTAAACTGTTTTGCTTCCCCACTAGCATGGGGGCAAAAAAAAGTCATAGGTCTGGCTCCGTTCCTGCAACAGTACCACTTGAGTTTTGCCTACTAGACATGCATTTTTTTTTTTACAGGATTTGGCATTTCCTCTTTTTACCGAGGAAGAATTATTTCACTTTGTAGGGCAAGCTTGCCAATGAAGCTGGCAAAAGGCACGCTTGTCCACGTGCAGAACAGAGTGAGCATTTTAAATATAGGTGTATAAAGCAAATTGAATTTCCCTGTTCTTTGGATGGAGGAGTTTGAGTGTTACAAACCACTGTCGCCTTCCATTAGTGCTTTGGTGTGTTTTTTTTTTCTTTCTCCAGGGCTCCAATGCTTTATCCTTTTTTTACATTTATAATTTTATCCATTCCACTGCTACTACCATTTCACTTTTATTTTGGAGTACATCTTGTATTTATTCATAAACATCCGTCAGACTTATTTCACATCTGCTCTCCTTTGTTAAGGTTTCATGTAAACCCATGTTTAATCATCACAGAAATGAAGAAACATCTGTAATGCTTTGTGATGTTCAAGAACAAGAAAAGGCTTTTACACTCCCATTGAGTTTGAAACTTAATTAAACAGTCCAAGAATGAGCACAACTGCATGAACAAACAATCATATGGTTTCAAAGCGAACAAAAATTTTGAGATCTGGTAATATTTTTTTTCATTCCATCCTCTATGAAGGTCTATAGAACATACACTTTTTTTCTTTACGTGACAGCAAGTAGAAATGGCTGCTTACAAACTGTTCGTATAATAAAACTTCCATGAGGGAGCATTCCCTCATCAGGGCATCCGTGGCCCAATGGTTAAGATCATCGCCTGCCACCGTGGGGGACCTAGGTTCAAAACCCCGACTGGACCATCCGCCAACATCCCCCGGACTCACGGCTGTGGTGTCCTTGAGCAAGACACTGATACCCCGAAATGCTCCCCGGGCGCTTCAGCTGCCCCCTGCTCCAGTGTGTTCAACTAACATGTGTATGTGTTCACTGTGATGGGTTAAATGCAGAGAACAAATTTCGTGTGCAGGCATGCATGTTCATGACAATAAAAGATGATTCTTCTTCAATTGACATCCTATTTGCATATCCACCTTCTGCGAGACACAACAAATTTGAATTTAACAGCAATATGAGATCTGGGCCATGTTATCACACTTGTAATTCAGTTCATGTGGAGGAAAAAAAATATTGGGCACTCATCTCAGCTCAATTTGATTTCTTAACAGTTCTTTTTGTTTGTTTTTTTCACCGCACCCATTTTGTTTGTCTTCAATAATCAGCTCTCAATCTCAAAGCAAACTTGATTTGGTCATAAAAGAGCCTGCACAATGCCAGTAGTTTGTCACAGTGATCAAATAAATGTCTTGTCTAAATGGATTTTATGTTGTCTTGCTTCTAAAAAACAGTTGTGACTAGATCTACATAGCGTGTAACAACAAATACATCTGCGATGCCCTCCACACAGGAGCATTACCCAGGGAGGGAATGTCATTCAGGGTGGTGGTGCAAGAGGGATTCACTGAAAGTCAGCTTTATCCATGCTGAAGTTGAACAACATGCTGAACCAACAAATATTCCTAAAATAACCATCTTATTTTGCCACCAATATTGGTCAAGTTGGCAGTTAGCACAGCTGCCTCACAATCAAGAAATACTGGTTTGATTCTTGGATGGAATATATGTGCAGTGGTGGAGGAACCGGGGAGAGGGGCTGGGGGGTGTCACTGCCCCCTCCCACACACACACATACACACTTTTTACCCTAAGTGCGTGATGTGCCCCTTTGCTCTGCCACAATACCCTTTTTTAGGAATGGAAAATATTGATCGATATGTGCCCTGCTATTGACTGGTGAGCAGTCCAGGTTCACCCCGCCTCTCACCCGAAGTCAGCTGGGCTCCAGTCCCTAATTAGGATATGCAATATAGAAGATGGATGGATGGAAGATGGGAAAGTTAATTCCAAAATGTAATAAATTATATATTATATGTCACTGTCATGTGAACATTTTAAACTTGTAGGAATATGTCTCCGGATTGCATAATACTTTCACCAAAACGACTGCAATGTGACTTCTAAAGTGTGACATTTAACTTTAAAGTAGTTATGGCCTTGAACAAGACAACAATGTCAATACATTGCATTTACATTTTGGACTTTCTTGATTAAGCAATCAATAAAATATAATTCAGATTGAGTCATCCACTCACACATTTCACTTTCAGTCTCTTTCCTTTGTCCAACATGACTAGAAAATGATTTATGGCCAAATAATCTAAATAATTTCTATTCAACATTTAGCTCTAAAAACACTAACATTTAACTGCCAGGTGCTATTGTAACTACAGTATATATACTGTTGTAGAGGTTAATCCATTCTGATGTGAACAATGATTGACATGTTGACCGCCCAATGAGTCTGCAAACAGAGACGCACAGTGACAAATAAGTCAGTGAACAGTATAGTCAGTCTGTGTCGAAGGCAGTACTTAAGGAGAAACTTAAGCCACAGCGCAGGGGAGCAATACATGAGCCAAGCTAGTGGTATCCTGCAGTTTTACAATTCTGACCGGGCATAGGTCCCAAGAAGGCGATGACTGGAGAGGAGAGTCTGTCTGCTGGTGCTACTGCTAATATGCGTTGTAACATGCATCACTGAGATTGTAATGGGTAAAATGTAACCACAATGCTGTGAGTAATGCATTACAGTGTTACAAGAACAAGTAATAAGTGATTTTAATTTTGTAACTCTGAACACTGTTTGCTGGATTACAACATACAGTTCCGAATCTCACTTTAAACACTTTATATTTTGGCCATCTAATGTAGATAAATTGGGAGCAAAAACTAATTAGAAGCACCTGACAATTTAATTTAAGGGAAAAACAAAACAAAAAGCATTGTTAAGTTAATTTATCTATTTATCAAAACTGAACATTATTGGCTTTGAGGGGCAACATTTTTGACATAACTCTTGGACTGGACCAGATTTCATAAAATTGTGCGGGTGTACCTAAGATTGTGGACCATTAAAATAACCTATTATTTTAATGACCTGTCCAGAAATCCATTCCTATCCAGTGGCATTTTTCAAAGTACTCAAAGTCTCATTAAAGGGGTAAAATTGACATACTAACGTGTTTTTTTTTTTTTGGTGTGTTTTCGGTCCAAAAATCCAGGTTCCAGCCCATTCGCACTGATGGCTGCACACATGTGAAGTGAGTACTAGACTGAGTTATTGGTGCCACGTGTTGTTTCCTGGTCCTTTAATCTCTGTCAAGTTTATTAGTAAAATGTCCAACAAAAATAACACCACCAGGCATTGGAGTAGGGGGGTCGCAGGGGGCACACTGACAAAAAACAACTTTACACTGTGCACTGCAGTGATAAAGCAACTACCCTAGCAGGGGTTTCCAGAACGGTTGTAGCATTTGTCCCAGTGTACGCTACAACATATACATACATACATACATATATATACACATATACATATATATATATATATATATATATATATATATATATATATATATATATATATATATATATATATATATATATATATGGCTGGATCTGTTATTTTTTTTCCATGTGTAATGCAGTTTAAAGCTAGAGCTTGACAAAAGGAGTTTTTGAGTTTGCTGAGGCCTTTCTTTGTAGAGTTTGTCCTTCCCCAGAATGGGTTCCCTCCATGGTGCTCCAACTTCCTCCCACAGACCATAAACAAGCAAGTGAGGTTAATTGCAGACACTAATTTGTTTGTATTTTCACTAAAATAAAGTTAATACTAGACACAGCTTGTACTGTATACTTGATACCAAACACAACAGTCAATCCTGTTATTTTCTCTTGGGTCAGCATTGATTAAATCTAGTATAAATAAAAACAGGGTTTATTTTCATAATAATAATAATAAAATGCTGTGCCTGAGGATTTGACCATGATGATGTCATCATCTATATCTCTTCTCCCATAAAACGAGCCATATCTTCGCCAGAGTGGACACTGTCAGGTGCACCTACAAGTGCTAAAAAAAACTTTAAGAGTTTTTTTTAAAAGGAGCCAGACAATCTTTATGTGAATTCCCAAGATTCAACTCAACTGTGTACATCCCCACTCTGGAAGTGCATTTGTGAGTTTTCAACATTCTATAACCCAAGTTTTCGTGGGCCTTCTGTGACTGAAGTTTGCATTAATGTGTGTGATTGACACTGTGTGTGGCTGCCGCTGTGCCGGTTGTGTATGCGTGAGTGACTGGCAGCTCATATGTATTTCATCAGAGATGATATCACAGAGAATGACAGAGGGTGAAATTAAAATTGCTTCCCTTGTCAGACCATCACAATTCCCATATCGCCTCTTCATTTTTTGTAAGTGTTGGTTTGCCCATCAAAATCCAAACGGTGTGTGTCGGCATGTGCGAGGCCATTTTGAACCATTGTGAATGTGGGCATGCTGGAAAGTGCAGGAGTATTTAAAGCGTCTGTCAGCAAACAATATGATTTTGAAATGTGACAGCCTCAGATTGCTCACATAAAGACAGCCCACAGGCGGTTAGCGCCACAATTGCCCAACCTCAATACAACCCGTCTCCCCCATTGCCTGACTAACCCTTCCACTCATTTACTCCCTTCTCTTGCCTCTCTACATATTTATTTATTAAGTTCTTATTGGAAGCAAAAAGGCTGAATGGGCATGATTCTTTTGGCTGCTTAATTAAAATATATAATTCATCGCTCCATCAAATGATTTTGATGCCGCTGCGTCTTTCTGGAGTCCGATTTGGGATAATTTGCATTTAAATTGGAAAGCCAGGAGGGAAATACAGTAGGTGGGCTATGGTGTGTTTGTGAAGATAGTAGGCATTTCTCTCTCCAAGAAATCCACATGAGGAGCTTCTGCCTTCCTTACTAGTGTCTTACTTTGTCATGAAAAGAAATAGAGAGAATGACACAAAGCATGCGAAGCAACAGCACGAGCAATTGCCTCTTGTTCATTAAGGACCTCGAGACCAGACTAATAAATATACAGTAGCTGACAAAACATCCCGTCTATTCTATTTCCAGTTTTCCCCATAACATCTGATTCTTCTGTCGCTGTGATGTAAGTGATGAGTATAGCAATACTTTGTTTATCGCTGGGGTTAGATTAGCGGACCACCCCCGCATTACATGAAATCCGCAAAGTATAGACCCTATATTATTTTTATTTATACAAATTTTAAAGCGCTATGAACCTCCCCAGACTCATTTTTTCTATACCCTTAAACACCTTTTAAAGTCTTGAACATAAAGACACGCACAGTAGTACTGTACACCGTGTACATTTCACTCCTTGCAATGTTTTTTTCCAGTTTTAATGATAAGAAGCATTTCTTTTACCACAAATAAAGTAAAGTAAAAATACTGCATACACCCAAATACCCGCAATGTGACAAATTATAGGCAACATGAATATAAGAAAATCTGCAAAGCACTGAATCCACAATAGGTGAACCGCGATATAGCGAGGGAACCCTGTAGTGCAATATGAATGTGTATTGCAAGATAATTCTTTGGAATAATACAGAACCTCTCTGGTTTAGAAATAAAAAGCAATGCTGATGTTATTGTCTGTAGCACCAGCAGATTTTTCTACATACAAAATTCTACATGCATCATGTTAAAATATTAATACTGATATTTCACTGTATATATAAATTATACATTGTCAACAAAACAGGGGTTCAGAACATTTAGAGAGAGATGTTCCCATCCCAGACTTTTAGTTAAATGCACGTCAACATGTAGAAAATGTGAATTAGGTTTTCTAACACCAAAGCACTCAACATACTGTATATTTTCAGAGAACCAAAAAGTCACAACTAAGTCTTCCGAAGACAAAGACAATGAGTCAACTGTCCCACATGCTCGAGACTCATAATCTCATAATCCATACTCTTGATTCCTTTGCCTGGGTAGGGTCCCATTTGACAATAACAAGACTATTTTCATAAGTGTGAAAGTAAACAATGGCATCGTGTGTTCTTTGTTGTCGAGGTTGTTGTTATTATTATTCTATTTAGTTATTTATTTTTATTTTCCCACACATTTTAGATTGGGCGGCACGGTGGCCGACTGGTTAGAGCGTCAGCCTCACAGTTCTGAGGTGCGGGGTTCAATCCCCGTCCCCGCCTGTGTGGAGTTTGCATGTTCTCCCCGTGCCTGCGTGGGTTTTCTCCGGGCACTCCGGTTTCCTCCCACATCCCAAAAACATGCATTAATTGGAGACTCTAAATTGCCCGTAGGCATGACTGGGAGTGCGAATGGTTGTTTGTTTCAATGTGCCCTGCGATTGGCTGGCAACCAGTTCAGGGTGTACCCCGCCTCCTGCCCGATGACAGCTGGGATAGGCTCCAGCACGCCCGCGACCCTAGTGAGGAGAAGCGGCTCAGATAATGGATGGATGGATGGATTTTAGATTGGTTTGCATGGTGAGAGGACACGTGTATGGAGTGGGGATCTTCTTGGTGTTCCGGCGTCTTTGGGGGCGGGACTTTTTCACTCCTTCCTGATCTCGGGGGTGGGGGGGGGAACCACTGGGGCGACCTCCTGGGGAGTATTGGGGTTGTGATGGTGACTCGCCCATGTTCCGTGGGTGCTGGGGCGGTGGGGACCCTCTGTTGCTGGCCTGCTTCCTCCTCTTCTCTCTGTTCCTTGCGTCCCGCTGCGGTCGCCTCTTCCTCTTCCCGTGGGGGAGCCGGGCGGTCCCCTGCGGGCTGTGGGGCCTGCTGTGGGGTTTTTGTCCCTGCCTGGTTTTGGGGGTGGGGGGGGGGTCCACCTCCCACACTCAGGGGCGGGTAGTGGGTGCTGGCGGGGTGGCACCGGGGTCGGTGCTGCGCATCTGGGTGGGGTAGCCCTCTTCGTCGGTGGTCGCCATGCCTCTTAATCACTCACTTAGCACACACTCACACCACGCACTGTATATATTTTTCTCAATAATCACATCTGGGCACAGATACATAGTTCCAGATAAAGAGTTCCTGGGGTACTGGTATGGGATCGGGAGGGTTTCAGCACATCTGGGCCAGTCGGGGACCTGGCAGTCATAGTAACAGGGGGGGAGGTGGGCTCTCACTTAGTTGCATGGCGGTGCTCCTGAGGTGGTCCTCCTGAGGCTCTCGGGTGGACCCCTGATCCCACCCCTCGATTGATTGGGTGGGGTCCTCAGCCTCCGCGGTGCGGGCACAGCAATTACAGGACACTTCTGTCAGTCTCTGTGCATGTAAAACGGTATCAATTCACTTGCATGTGTCCGCAGGCACACACGCCTGGGACTCTTTCACTCACTGGGTGTGGGGCCACTCACTTATTGGGACAAATAACTCATGAATATGCAATCCTCTCACTTATACTCTCGTCCTGTAGACTTTTATAATTCACATAATTAATGCCACCACACTTCAGTTGCACAGTCGGGTTTACGACCCTTGTCCTGCATGCTTCTTCTCCTGTCCTTGTCCTGTTCTATCTTGTCCTGTCCTTCCCTCACAGGGTGTAGCACTACAGCCCCATGCAACACTCATATTTAATGTTTCATTGTTGTAGATAATGTAATGACTTACTCCTCTCATCCTTTTTACAATTAGTGCTTTGTCTTTTGTCTTTGTTTCTCTCTCCCATCTAGAAACTTTGTTCTGTTCGACTGATCGACTCTGATTCTCAATAAACTTCTATTATAATACTAAGAAACCACAGCGCAAGCTTAAAAACTCCACTGTGACACAGTAAAACTGTTCCGGCATAAAAGGGATACAGATCTTCCATTCTGCTTGACCTAACAGCTGAACAGGACAAACAAACGAACAAAAAAAATGCCCCACATGCTTTTAGGGAAATGCTTCTTATTTCATTACCTTCAAAAACAAAAAACCTTGCCGATCCCGGGGGAACCAAAAAGGGTCTTCATACAGATGCAAAGTCCTTATTCTCATTACTTTACAGTGAGCCAACTATATCAAGTAATTTATTTCTGCTGTTTGTCCTTCCTCTGGGCAATTGACAACTTACACATTTCATTGAGCTATTGCAAGACCGTGACAGAAGACCCAAAAAGTATTTAATACATTATTAGTTGAATCATACCATATTCCAAATAACCCTTTTTTTTGTTATAATAATTTTAATTGACCATTGTTTTTACATTGTTTTATTGTTGTTGAATGTGTGCTTTTTAAGCATTGTGCAGTGTCTTACATTCGTGTGTTTAAAACGTATACACATATATCATTGCTCGAGGGCGGAAACTTTGTATGTCGAAATATGGTAAATTTAATATTTTTTTCAAAAATAGATATAAAAAGTAAATCCCCGCGTGGTCTACTTTTTAAATTATTAACCAATGTAAAGTGTTGAAAATTGCTTGAGAATCTATTAATGGCCTTGGACACTTTAAATGTATGAGAAGTGTCTTAAAACGCCACCTCTTCTTGATTCCAGGGGAGCCTTGTGGCATTATGTCGCCTTAATATTTATAGGCTTTATGTTTTTTAAGACAAAAACGAGTGGGGAAAAATGGTTAGATATATTTGGGTTGGCCTGTTTTGTTAAAAAAAAAAAGAAAAAAAGAGTCATGGAGGTAAAATTTCGGTGCAGATTAATTCCTACCTATTACACTGTGTAGTCAGCTGATCGTTTTTTTTTTTTTTTTTTTTAATGCATCACTCATGGCTCTTACACCTTGGAAATAGAGTTTGGGAAGATGACATAATGGCAGTTGTAAGCTTTTTTTTCAGTATTAAAGCCTTTTTATTCTTGTCGGGAGCTCGGTGTAAACGCAGACCTTGGGCACTGATGTCGTCTGTAACGTAATCTTTGAGCGTAATAATTTTTTTTTAAATTATTTTCATTGGGAGACTGTGTGCACTGTGCAACATGATAGCAATATAAGGTATAAAACCAACCTTTAACGACCGGGTGTTTGATGACCCAAGCACGATAGCGTTTTTTAAATTTACTGTCATAGTTTAGAGATGTGAAGATTCCACCCGACAGCGACAATATGTTGCATTTCAGCATAAAATACAAATGTTTATTCAACATCAAATTGAAGGATAAATAAAATATCAAACGATGATGAGTAAACTTTGCGAATACCCTGAAGATCATGAAATCTTGTCCCTCTGTTGTGTCCTGGGGCTAATTCCCACTGGACCACAATATATACATTTAAACACATCGGCACCCACATAATAACAGATTGTTGAATTTGGAACCTCTAAAAGCATGCTCGCTACTGAATAATAAGACTTCCTCATTCCTACAATGCTTTGCTTTAACATTAATTCCCTCATCAATCATGAAGGGATTTACTGCAGGTTAGCCACAGGGAAGAACGGGGGGTGGGTGGTGGTGGCGACTGGCATTTTGGGCGCTGCACTCATAGACACACACATAAAAACACGCAATGCTGTGCACAGTTGGCATTTGACACTGAGTGTTGATAGCTGGATGACGGTGACCTTTTTTCACTGGCGTTCTGGCTGTAATTGGCTGCTAAAGACAATGTCAATCGTATCTCAAGAGTTGGCGGGGGCTGAGCCTATAAACATCAGCTCATACACACACATGCTCAGAGTCTCTAATGCATGTGCTTGTGGATGACAGCGACTTGGTCAGAGTGATAAATTTAGCTATTGATCACATGTGACTGTGCTCAGCTGGCTGAGATTTAGAGGACCTAGATGCGTCATGAGTGCTGCACCACTTCTTGTTGTAGTGGTTTGTGGTGGTTTTTTTGCATCCCGTAGTTGCTATATTTAACATGTTGGTTCTTTAAACTTCATACATAACACGAGTATGTCAAAAAAGCAAGTTAAACTAAAGAAAATACCCTGAATAAAACCTGCAAACATCATTGCTATGGCATCATACAGGTAGTAGATCCATGATGTGCATATACAGTATCTGTGATATTTTATGTGTGTATGTTTTCTTTTTTTTTTTTTATTCATTTGAGCATGACAGTGAGTGTATGTATGCATGTGAGAGTGTTTTTTTGTCTCCACCCAGCCATCTGGACCTCCTTGTGTGTCTAGAAGCAGATTTAGGTGGTTAGAAATTCTGGAAAAACACGGTGTTACCTCCAGCCCTCTCACCTCTGAACTCTATAAGTGTATCAAAGCAAAGAAAACAGAACACTTTGTGTGTCGATGTGTGTGCGTGTCTGCGTGTGATTGAGCGTGTGTGTGTCAGCATTCTTAAGGCCTATAAGGCTTTGAATGATGGGTGTAGACTCCCCTTTGTGAACAGTGAGCCTCCGGGAGCTGCGCAGCATGTGTGTGTGTTTGTGTGTGTATTGTGTGTGCATGAGGAGCGAGAGAAAGAGCGAGACAGAGAGAGTGTGATGTACGGGCTGTGATGTTCTCAACAGAAGTGTTTTTCCAGGGAGTTAATCGGAACCAGAGATGAGGACTTGCTCGCAGAGGGTGAAGTGTGCACACATGCCCATATACATGCGCACACACACACACAGAGAGACACACACACATTTGCTGCCCTATGCCTTTCCCAAATTGAATAATGCCGCCCTAACCTGCATTAACTCTGATGCCATTTTTGCTTCTGTATATTTGCTTTTTGTTGGCTTAATAGAATATTTCAATTTTCCTTCACTAGAAAAGTATGTCAAATCAAATCATAGTTAACTGGCAACAAGTCATATTTATTCGTGTTACAAACAGCTTGATATAGCTTCCTTTTAATTATTATTATTATAGTCTACTGTCTCTGAAAATAATGCTGAATGTGATAATAATGTGAATGCTACAATGCCTCATTTGTGATTTTTGCCAAATTAAAAAAATATATACATGTATATTTGCCTATCCAAGAAGAATTATAGAGGGTATTTGAATGAAATCCTTATGAAGAGTCGTGAGCTGTAGGACTTTTTTTCTTTAACATGAATTTGGAAGGGATCCATTTAAAATATAATTTAAAAAGTAATGAACTAGAATTTCGTAGTGGGCGAGCTGGAGTCTATCCCTATTGACTTTCGGCAAGGGGTAGGGTACACCCTGGATTGGTCACCAGTTGGTCGCAGGACACGCAGACAAAAACAAAAACAAAAACAAAAACATTCAAACTCAGATTAACAACTTCGGACAATTAAGGGTTTTCAATTAACCTAACATCACCTCGTCAAACACGCTTTGGGGGAAGGTTGTCATTTTGAATTTATCATAGTATTTGCCTTCAACACAGCTAAATTCCAAACACATGCTACAAATCTAATGTTGAAGAATCAAAAGGCAGATGCAACGTACAACCAACGTGCTGGAAAGAGTAAAGGGTGACAGATAAATAAGAAACTCAAAGAAACAGGAAAATGTCCTGTTGAATTGCAGATGAGAATGTTTGTGTGATTTTGTGTATTTTTGTATGTTTGTGCATGCAGGAATGCAAGTGGCTGAGTGTTTCTCTGCTTACTTTGGAAACTAAAAACAGTATATTGACTCAGCCAGTTTGCTAAGCCATTTAGGTAAATATAGCAGATACAGGAGAGGCATAGACTGAATTTACAATATTTTCCATTAAAAGGTTACTTGTATGTGTAGAGTTGATTCTAATAACCATCATGTAAGCATATTTAAAAGATGAGTGGCTCTTCAAGCTTAAGCACACGCACGTGAACATGCACACAATTAAGAGAAATGACAATTTACAAGAAAAAGTTTTACACATTAAGATTGATTTACTAAAGGTTTGCATATGCAAAAATGGACACAGACTTGATTACTTATGCAAACGTTTGTGGAAGCTGATCTACTGACCAGGCACACCCAGGATTGAGTCTGCTAATTTAGGATGCGCAACATGATTTATCAAACCTGAGATGAGTTTTGCATCTTTAAATAGTGCATCTGAATGGCAGGTACAAACCAGAATGTAAGGGGGTGGCAGTGTAGCGCAGGCAAAATGAGAGGTTGTGGGGGAAAGGTTTTCCGCTGGTGTAAACATTTTTTAAATCCCAGAACAAAATATTTGCGCGACATATTGTCTATTCAGCAATGCAAATTTGGAGCACACTGTGACACTGTCTGGTGCTAGGCCATCCCAGAGCAGTTTTCTGGGTGTGCTGGTCCGAGCTTTGACAGCAATGTGACACATACAGCCGATTGCCAAGCATTTGGGATAAGTTAAATCAACAAAAACAATGGCTTTTATGCAGTTTCTGGCTTCCCCAAATGTATTGGAACGATGACATTTCTGCAGCTCATTAATTTGTTTGTTTGCCTCTTCCACTAACACTTCCAATTCCATCTCTTGAAACATCATTTTGTGGTTGCGGTTCTCTCCAAACCTTTTTATGAAAACCGTCAGAGCTAGCTAATGAAAAAAAAACCTCTTGTAAATATGACACGACTACACAAGCTGTTAGCGTGAGTGCACACGCAATTTAGCGCCTGCTATTTGGGATCTTCGTAAAAGACTGCAATTTTAGTAGATTATGAGCATTATGCCCACCAACAACGCATGCAATCTGATAGAGTGAATGCCCAATTTTGCGTCTAATATTTAAGATTTGAGGCCCGTAGTTTCAGTAAAAGAATCTTAGGTACTCGTACAATAACAAAGCACGGAACGACCCAGAAAGAAGTGCACGGAGACCCAATGACCAGATAAAAATACTGTACAAACAAAATTGAAGCCTTGTAGAGTGGAACATTGGATTTAATGGAGAGAGAATAGTTGGAACTCAAAACGTCCCTTTTTAGCGGACAAAGTCTGTTAGTTCCAGAATTGGTCGCTGTTATTTCCTGGTGCAATCAACAGACTGGTACCTGTATTTATATGTGCCGCTGTTGTCACAGATAAAAAGACTATTAAATTCGGCTAACCGATGTGCTTATGTGGTGGCCATCTTGGCAGGGGCAACATTCCCGTTAAAGGCAATGCATGGACATTACCTTAGTGTCACCATAAGTAACCAGCTCATAAGGGGTGTGTCGTACCTACCTTTTCATACCCATGGCTGTTGTTGACCTGAATGCTCGTGTCTTGTCTCTCGAACATTCTAAACTGATTACGACTGACGCGACCCTCGATTCGTCACTACAACAGCCGCCAGCAGGCCATTATCAGCCTTCCCAAGCACCAGCGATCACGACACTTCCACTGCAGTATTAGACAATTATAAAAACGTTTAAAGGTAATTTTAGGTCTACTAAGACATTTCAAACTTTTTTACATTTATTTGCAATAATTTTCTACTGTAATGGGTCTTTTTAGGGCACGACATACAGCTTCAACAGACGAGCCCTCCCGCCTATTAGTATGTTAAATTGAGGTTCCACTGTACTTCAAAATGTTAGTTCACAGCTCCGCTTCAGTATCCTTTTTATTTGAAATTCTTCTTTACACGGCACTGTGTGTAACTCAGAGGAAAAATAAATTCAATCTACTAAAAGTCGTTTGTAAAGAGATTGTCAGTACAAATAACAGTCTTTCTTGTGTTTAATATAAAAGTGTTCACAATATTTATAATGAAGTCCACTCAAATATTGATTATACTCTATGTCCACTGCATGTACATGGAAACGAGCCATTCTTGACATACATATTGGCTTCAGTATTTATCATCGATGATGATGTAGTAGCTATTAAACATCGTTCAAAATTAAGTTCAATCAACTGCATAGAATGCATGGGATATATATAAAAAACTTTTATTTTTTATGCGTTTTAAGACAATATTCTCCATTGTACTTGATTGTATATATATATATATATATATATATATATATATACTGTTTATATATCCCTATATATATTAGTACAGTAACCTGATTGGATATTTAGCGGGGTAGACACCCTCAAGTGTACAACAAGGATTATTTTTCCAACTAAGGGGACAGGGAGTTGATAATTTGCCTTTAATCTGAAGAATTGCTAAACTGTACAATGTGATGTAATTATTTCCTTCCTGCTTGGGGATAATCACTAGATTAAGACTCTATCACCATCATTCATCAGAATCAGTTAGTAAAGGGGAATTAATAAATGTATAATATGTCATTTAGGTCACAAATTGAATACCAAAACATGAATGAGCTGCAAGCACTAAGCATGCTGAACAATCAAGAGGTCATCTAATGTCACACTTGAGTGCTCAGGAGCAGAGATATTTAGAGCTGAGCAGCTCTATTTCACAGACCTACACATAGTCCTTGCTGACTAAACACTGATGTCATTTTCTGAGCTCACCCTTTGTCAATATGAGTGTGTCATTTATTAGCTCATTCCACTTGCAATTTTAAACCACACGCCCTATAGGTACACATACTGTCAGTTTCCCCCTTTCTTTTCATTCTCTCACAGTGATGTTCTAATTCAACATTTGAACTAGAGCTGTCTGTCTCTTTCACTCTGTATCTGTGTCTCATATTCCTCCCCTTCTGCCATCCTCTTCACCTCCCCTCTACCCTTGTCTGTTCACTGTTCTCAAACGCTCTCGCATCTGTCACTGGCTATTTTTGCTTTTCAATAATTTCACCTTTTCTCCCTCTCCACTTTATAGGTTCTCTCTTACTCTCTCTTTCTCTCGCTACATATCGTGCTACTTCTGGTGTAGTCGTCCAGTAAATGCTGATGACAGCAGAGCGCCACACCTCCCCTGAGGGATCGTTATTATAATGATACAACAATGACTAAGCAGGGACAGTGACAAAGCTGGAATGCGCAACGCTTTTGGACAAAACCAGTGTTTAATTTGTGTTCATAGTCTAACATGGCAGCACGTTAAACCAAGTGGTGAGTACGTTTCCCTCACAATTCTGAGGCAGAGGTTTAAATCTCAGCTCCAGGCTTCGTGTGTGGCATTTGCATGTTTTCTGCAGGTCCTTCGACTTTTTCACACGTTCCAAAAAACATCCACACTAGGTTAATTAAAGACTCTAAACTGCCAGTAGGTGTCAGTATGAGTGTGAATGTTTGTTTGTCGATATTTCCCCTGCGACAGACTGGTGACAAGTAGAGGGATAGTCTTGCCCAAAGTCAACTAGAATAATTTTATCAGCTGTCAGCTATACAGATCAATTAGACTGACAAGTCAGAGTCAATACTACAGATCTCAGTATATAAGTTTTTGTATTTTACCTGAAGCCAGTCAAAAGAAGAGATAGCTATGTACAGTATTCAGTCTTCAGAGCTGTTATGTGCATTTATTTCATGCTCAATCAATCTATAAAAGCCTTTATCCATCCATACATCCATTTTCTGTACCGCTTATCTTCACCAGGGTCGCGGGCGTGCTGGAGCCTATCCCAGCTATCTTCGGGCTAGAGGCAGGGTAGACCCTGAATTGGTCACCAGCCAATCGCAGGGCATATAAACAAACAACCATTCGCACCCACATTCACACCTATGGGCAATTTAGAATAGTCAATTAACCTACGATGCATGTTTTTGAGATGTGGGAGGAAACCGGAGTACCCGGAGAAAACCCACGCAGGCACGGGGAGAACATTGTGCTACTTGATCCAAGCCTGGAAACATGGTGAGATGATTCAACTCCATTTCCTTTACAAAGTAATTAGAGCGCCCCCCCCCCTCACCCACACACACAAGAACGATAATACCCCAAATGTTAATATGCTTAACAGCATAAACAGGAATAGAAATAAAGGAAAGAAACTTAAATGGTCAATCAACATAACCCGAACAAATAAAGTTTAATTTCCGTCAGCCTGAGGTCATTTTCAGGGGTCGGAATGCTTGTTGAGTTGTTGAAATTGGCTCGACCTGGATGATTGTTGAAAGAAGGAAGTAACATTTATTTGTTCACGGTGAGCTCCAAGTCAGTGGCTGTGTAGTTTCAAATGAGTAGCTATTTTCATATAGGTCATTAGTCATACGATTTGAAAAGATTCGAATAAAATAAGTAAATTAATGCAAGACAGCAGCGTAAATCTCAAAGGTAAATTAAACCATCCAACATCACAGAGACGTCTAAGTGTGTGCGTGTGTGTGTGTGTGTGTGGGCGTGTATGTGCATGTGTGTGTGCTCCCTTGGCTCAACAAGGTCTTGACAGATCTATTAGTATTCTCTTCCCCATTGTCCACAACATAAACACAGAGTACAAATATTACACAAACAAACACACACGCAAACGCACACACACCTGTACAAATGTGCCCCCGTCCTTTCAATATTCATTAGCAAAGCAATCTGTTATACAGGCTCTGCCAAGCACTGCGCCTGCCGGCCACCTCTGTGCACACACCTTGCATCCGCTGTGGAAAATATAACATCAAAGATGCTTCGAAGGTCAACATGAAATAAATCCCAAAGCAAAACAGTGGACATAATAGAAAGGAGGAATACAAAAGATAAAAAGAATTTCCTACTCTTCTTTATAAAATAAGCGGACAGTTACTTATCATGGCAAATTGGGAAACAAATATTCTGCTTGTGATGTCAGAACTCTTTGCTTGAAAATGATTTCTTATTTTTCCTATCATGGGATATAATTAGACCACAATTTCTGGCAAATAGAAGTGTTAAGTCATTTCTGGAGAAGGCATAATAACAATAGAAAAGAAAAACAGGAATGAAAAGTTTGGACTCTCACTGTAGGACAGTTATAGTTTATTCTATGTCCATAAAGTAAACAAAACAATGCACAAAAATCCAAATGGCAAGCCAAAAAAAAAAAAGAAATATCATACTTTGATGTCATAAAAAGCAGTAAAGCCAAAAATATTTCATGTCTCAAAGCAAACGCTGAAAACATCCACCTGTGCAGAGTTTTCTCGAAAGTTAATTTTCAGGGACCTAAAAAAACCTTTTCTGTAGAGTAAAATGGCCAAGAACCATCAAATATGTGCCTGTGACCTTCTTCACGTGTAACTTTTGTCCTCACGGTAGTCATCACACAGTGGTGACATTCTTATTCATTAATACAAATTTCAGGAAATTGCCAACATAATACTTCTGAGCAGATGCTGTAAGAATCTTGCAAAGAATGAAGAGGTCAAAGGGTCATTGCTTCCTGTTGGTCCGCCGTCCTCCACTCAAACCTTACACAGAACGGATATAGTCAATTATCTGTTTTAATTAAAAAGAGGAAAAAAAATCACTTTTAAAAGCAGATGTAATATTTGCTTTTTTGTAGTATGTAGTGTAGTAGTAACGTATTTCTGTTGAATGGACATGAATGGACTGACTGTCCTCTGGCTTAATTGCAGTAAAATGCAGTACTAATTTTAAAACAAAGACTGGTAAGGCAGAATTAACTGTGTGAAATTGTTGCAAGGGATATAAAGAGGTTCCGAAACAAACATAATAGAGTAATATAGAAAGAACAATTTTCCACAACCAATTCACATGGACAGTAGATACACACATGCACAGTTGCATTGTACAACATTCATTTTGTTTATATAACTATGTTTGTCTACCTAATATCAAAAACTCATCCAAGACTCTTATGCATTTAGATACTCAACATGTAAAATCATGATGCTCACCTGCGGAGTCGGGAAGTCGGGTCTCCCGCAGTGCTCAGCCAAATATCTATTAACACAAACTCCCTAAAGTGTTCTGTCTGAATGAATTAACCCATAGGAGAGCAGGAAATATAAACAACTTGGAAAAGATCAGAACAGTGATAATTTAGCTTTGCAAAAGTAAGCTTCAACCTGTGGGTGGGAACTATTTGCATGAAAATGTCAAAACAAGAAACTAAGATTTACTGTTGTTGGCGGTTTATAAGGCGTTAGGGACACATTATACGGGTCTGGAACCAAATCTTATGAAATGCGTGATTGACTGAGAAAAACAAAAGTAACTCAAAGATCCATCATATTCTGCTATTGACTGAAGTTCACATAAGGACATGTTTTGTTACTTACAATGATAGCTCATATTTACTGTATATAGCAATTAGGTTCTGCAGTTCTTGGTTGCTTTTCCTCTCAAAGGCCAAAAGGATGGAATATCAGAATCATCTTTATTCAGAATCATCTTTATTTGCCAAGTATGTCCAAAACACACAAGGAATTTGTCTCCTTTGTTTAAGTAAAGCTCATACAATTCTAAATGTCAGCCTGACTGTTTGTCCGTCTCTGTTTTAAGATTTTTGTCCTTGGGATAACAAAGACAACCATGGAAAAAACTCAATACCAAGTTATTTTTTTTAAGATTATTCAATATCTTTCACATTGAATGCTCTATTTAGGTTTAAATACAAGTTGCTGCGTAGGATAAAGCTTAATAGCTTTTCACTCTCTTTTTTCAACTGGTTTGTTTACACGCTTTAGAGGAAATTGAAAATATGTCAAAAAATAAGAGCTGAAAACCACACCACTTTACAAAAAAGTAATAATTGTCTGGCACCTTGCTGTTAATTACAAAATGAGTTAAGGTTTGACGTACAAATGTTTAAACAGCCTTTCCATTTTTTATTATCTGGGAAAAATGTAAACAATTTAATGAATCACCTCACAGTATTTCTCCTCACTATAATGGAACAAATACTCACTTATGTCAAGCTGCTGTACTTTAAATCGCTTCATTTTCTGGTGTTTGCCTTGACAAGAGTCGACGCAGCGATGAATGTTAATCAAAAGGACTATAATTACACTATAATTAGAGGCATATGCATAGCTGTTTAGATCAGTTGTGTGAAATGCCTGGCAATTGCCACCAAAGTCCCCATTCTATTACTTTCATTCTCACTCAGACACACGCACATAATTACCTGAGTCTGTCTGTCTAGTAGAACCAATGTGAGGGGTGTGTATGACTCAAAAGAACACACACACTGGTAAATGGAGGGACTGCGCAAGGACACACTCCACTGTATCTCTTCCTGGTAGCGGTCTGCATATGAAGAATTCATACCCAAGATGTCACACAATTTAAACTAACGGCTACACAACCTGCTCTCTGTTACCGACTTCATTACTCAAGAGGCACGGCTAAAGAGAACAGTGTAAATAAGAAGTGAGTCCTCATTGCATTTAACTTCCAAGTGACTTATGTCGAAGAAGATTAGTTCTTGCGCCCAATGTTTGCGGTAAGACTCATGTTTCCTATTTTTGGAGTTGCCTGTAATGTCACCGGTTTAGGATTTAATGTGCAACCTGTTGTTGCATTCATTGTAAGCTGCAAATGGATAAAACTGTCAGCTTAATGTCAGGGGATAGGAGAGGGATGGGACAAAGCAGAGAGAACTAATGTACAAAGTAGAAGGAGGAAAGAATGTAACAGGAGAGGCTATAATTGGTGGCCGACTGGTTAGAGCGTCAGCCTCACAGTTCTGAGGACCCGGGTTCAATCCCCGGCCCCGCCTGTGTGGAGTTTGCATGTTCTCCCCGTGCCTGCGTGGGTCTTCACAGTCTGGTTTGGTGCTGCTACAAAAAAGGACAAATTCCGACAATCAAAACTGCTGAAAAGATTGTCGGTACCCCCCTACCCACCCTTGAGGACTTGCACGCTGCCAGAACTAAGACAAGGGCGTGCAAAATCCTCTCGGACCCTCCCCAGCTCTTCCAGCTCCTTCCCTCAGGTAGGCGCTACCGATCAATGCAAACTAGAACTAGTAGACATTCCAACAGCTTCTTCCCTCTAGCAATGAACTTCTTAAACAGCTAACCTATAATTCCATTACAACAAGCTGGCAATTTTTTTACTTGAGTTCGTTGTCACATTTCTGTGGGGCCAATTATGTATTACTCGTGCACTCGCTGTAGATGTCTCGCCATGCTGCACTATTTGCATATACTGGCCACTCATGCCAGAGTAGCATCTGCTCCATTTGCACACTGATTGAGGAGTATCCGTAACATTTGCACAACCATTGTCCCAGATTATCGCACTACTCGTCACTTTAAACCGCACACACTCCTTGAATTCTCAGCGCCCTTTGCACAATGGTCATTGCACCAGACTATTGCGATATTAGTCATTCGAACTGCTCGACTCTGCATCTTTTTGCACAATTGTTTTTTGTCAATGTCTTTATGTCTCCAAAGTGTTCTGTAAATTGACTGACTGTTGTACTAGAGCGGCTCCAACTACCGGAGACAAATTCCTTGTGTGTTTTGGACATACTTGACATACATAAAGATGATTCTGATTCTGATCAGTTACATCACTCCCAGAGAAAGCATGAACTGTGACCGCTTTGACTCCCTTTGTAAGAAATGAGAAGAAATATTAATTATTTGCGACATGATAAATGTATTCTAAATGTGATGAAATTGTACAAATTGCACATCTTGTTCTAAGAACACCATCTAACAATTAGCACACAAAATGTTATTGGGCCTCTTCAGAAAACCAGATCTCCTCACCTATGTACCACCTTTCCTTAACCTTTGTGGAAAACGTCATTGGCTCAAGGCAAACTTACTAAGTGCTTCTTTTCGGACATAGGAAAAAACAACACTGTTTAAAACTGAATTCAACTTTACTAACTACTGACTAGCCAACGTCAATGCGTCACAGTGATGAGTATCTTGCGTGAAACTGCAGCATACTTTGGCGGTGGCGTGTTGCTTCAAATATTGCTGCCATAAAGGATTATGGGAAACAAATATCCCATTTCCTTTCGTAAAACTTGTTCTATGCTCAAGTTTGGTTGAATGTTTCACCGAGGTACCTTTCCCAAGCATTACTTAGAATTCAAACAATCTTTCCATCAAGTACTTCCAGGCCAAGGAAAAGGAAAGCTCTTTAGCAAAATCCAATACACATGCAGTAGGTGCCCATGTAGACGCCTGACAATATAAAGTAAATGTAAACAGGCATCTAATGAGTCATCTATATGTACCATTAGTACTAAGCTTTAAATTTTGGATATTTAAATTTTGTGCCACACAAAGCTTAGAGCACAGTGCACCCACCATGGTTCATGCTTTGCCACTTGCTCGAATAAACCCATCGACATTGGCACACAACAATTTAGCCAACATTACACCACCTGCAAATATTTATTTATTGATTCATTTCTCCCTTTGTCTGTCTATCAATCCCTCCATATATGGTACGGTATGTATTGCCTCAGCTATGGTAGAGAACCTTGGTTGCACACGGTGTGAAATGAGGTTGTATTGATTTGTATGCCTGTGTGTGAATGCATGTTTATGTGTGTGGTTCATTTCGATGGATTACATACAAATAAATATTATTAGGTAAGATCACATGCTTAAATTGGCACACCAGACCTGATTCACACTAAACCCTCATTTGTCAGTGTGTTATCACACAAATCAGGTGGGCCAGTGTGAATTGTAATTTAACCCCTTTTACAGTCAGGACACATGACTCATATCATACCTATGTACTGTAGATCAATGATTTGTCCTAGTCTCTTTTAAATTAAAGTAGAGCATGTAAGACAATGAAAATTGAGATTAATACAAAGACTAATGGAAATTTTAGGTGTTAATGGTTTATGGTTAACGGGTTATCTCAATCACACATTATTCTACTCACAATCAGCAATCATGGGATCCAGTGCAATGTTAGGCTGCTTATTCGCGGTTGTCTGCTTCTGACTTCACCGAGTTGCATTTTTTTTTTTAACTTATTCTCCATTAGTTACTGAAAAACGAACCTATTCACCGTTTTCTGCTCTTTCTAAAACTCCTTAAGATGCCAAGGATCCGTGTCTAATAGGAAAGGAGGACTACTTAGGATGGGTGTTGGTGTCATCTTGTGGTGTCATCTTGTAGCAGAGGAACTACCGTATTTTCACGACTTAAAAGTCTTAAATTTTCTCCAAAATGGACGGGGCGCCTTATAATGCGGCACGCCTTGTGTGTGCACCGTGTTCCAAAATCTGTAAATGTTGTTGTGTGACTTCGATGAGCGCTCCGCTTGACTGACTGGGAGCATTTCATGCCGACACGCTGCTTATATAGAGGAAAGGCGGACGTGACTGAGTACAGCATGTGGACGTAAAGGGGAAGGGTGTGTGTGACAGAGGACGCTAAAGGTACGCCCCCAGTAGGTATATACCGCCGGTATGTGCATTGTGCAAAACAACATCGGTTTGGCTAAGGACCCCCAAAAATGGCACCTACGAAGAGACACGCTTACGAAGCACAGTTTAAACTGCAAGCTGTCAGTTACGCGGAGAAACATGGGAATCGAGCAGCTGCGAGAGAATTCAAGATCAACGAATCCATGGTTCGCAAGGGGAGGAAGCAGGAATACGAGCTTCGCCAACTCAAGAAGACAAAGCTGAGTTTCCGCGGAAACAAGGCGAGGTGGCCCGAGTTGGAAGACCAACTCGAGCAATGGATTAATGAGCAAAGAACAGCTGGGAGAAGCGTCTCTACAGTCACCATTCGACTGAGGACAATAACGCTTGCAGAAGCAATGAAAATCGAACATTTTCACGGAGGTCCTTCTTGGTGCTTTCGTTTTATGAAACGGTGCCATCTATCCATCGGGGCAAGGAGTACCGTGGCGTAGCAACGTCCGGCGGATTACAAGGAAAAGCTGGCCATCTTCCGCTCCTACAGCAGTAAAAAGATTGCCGACAAACACATCCAGCCCAACCACATCACCAACATGGACGAGGTGCCGTTCACTTTCGTTTATTTTCGACATCCCGGTGAACCACACTGTAGATATGAAGGGGACCACGACGGTAGCGATACCCACAACTGGGCACGAGAAGTCGGCTTTTACTGTTGTGTTTGGTTGCCATGGTAATGGACAGAAACTGCCACAGATGGTGATTTTTAAGAGGAAGACGCTGCCTAAAGAAAAGTTTCCAGCCGAAGTCAATCAAAAGGACTGGATGGAGGAGGAGAAAATGAGAGAGTGGCTGAGTGAGGTGTACGTAAAGAGACTGGATGTTTTTTTCCACGCCTCACCGTCCCTGTTGATCTGTGACTCCATGCGCGCCCATCTCACAGCAGCTGTGAAAAACAAATTGCAACTAAGACTGGGAGGCAACGCCGGGCGAGTTACGCCGCCATATGTGAATGGATTGTGGATGCTTGGGCTAAGGTATCTGCTTTCGCAAAAGCCAGCATCATTGCTGAACAGCCCCCCGACAACGAGACTGACTCCGACGAGTACGAGAGGGAACCTGGCGTGTTTGATGGAGAACTTGCCCAGCTGTTCATTTCGGATACAGAACATGGTGACTTTGATCAAAAAATAACGTGAGTACATTGTTAAATACTTCAATAAAGTACAACCGAACTCAGTTTTGCTCCCGCTGCCTTTTTAAAAACATTGTTTTGCATGCTACTGTATGTTTTAAGCTAGCGTATGTTTTACCATGCCTGCGGCCAATAATACAGTGCGCCTTATGTATGTGTTAAATACAGAAATAGACCCCGTAACTGAGACTGCACCTTTTAATACGGTGCGCCCTATGGTCGTGAAAATACGGTATGTTGAAGTGACACGTCCTGTATTTGAGGGAGAAGAAGAAACTAGGAGAGTCATCACCGCATGTGTACTAGTACTTCAGGTGCATTTTTTCAAAATCAAATTGTCTATAAGCCATTTAATTTAAAGGGAATAGTTGCACAATGTAATGAGATACACTGCAAGTGTTCTAACATTACTGACACTATCAGAGAGGCATTAATTACCATATGGTTATTATTTGATAGTTTGAAGTAAATGTTTTATGCATCAAAATATTAGAGACTCCCCTTTGTATGATCGATTTTGAAATTTTTTTTTGTTTAGGTGTCAAATCTAAACTAAAAGTCTTTTGAAAGAGTCTTCCATTTAAACATGGATGGGAGGAGCAAATCAAATTTAACAACTACAACATTACAGACAACTGTTTTTTTTTTTTTATGTAGACATGTTAGTGCCCTTATTTATTGTGCACTTCCAGCTACTTCCAGCTTTTTTCCATTCCGACAATTATTTACAGGCATCTTTCAATTTGTCTAGCACCCCAACCATCTCATTTGATTTTCATCTCCCTAATTCAACGTTTGACAGCCCTTAATGACTACCTGGCAATACATGTATAGCTCCTTTGCTGTATTTTCACCCAGCCCTTTAATTGCCTCTCCTCTGCATAGACACCCATTCCCGATGCTCAATCCAATCCATCCAGCTCACTCCTCCCACTTACCCCAGATCATTCACTTCCTCCACTCTTCATCTGCATCCCTTCGTCATCTTCACCTTGCTCCTGCTCATTCCGCCCTTTCATCATTCCTCCCGCCTCCCTTTTCTGAGATAATACATTTGAAGCCCCAGTGATGTATTGATTCCATGAACTGAAACACCTTTCAGAAAGGTAATTTTTTTAAGGAGGCAAGATTAGGCAGAACCTCAGCACTTTTCAAGGTGAGCAGGGCTCCCCCACATTTTTTAAAGAGGGCGACGTTGGAAGGAGTAATGATTTGAAGTGCTAAATACATCTGAAGCTGTTCTGTTTGTTTTGCAATCGGTGACGTCCTCACATGAAAAATTTTGACTTCAGTCACCGCCAAGGAAGTTATGTTTTCATCGCTATTTCACTTTTACATGACTAATAGCGAAGATTAAACTACAAAACGGATTTCCACCTGCAGCACAGGTTTCTACTTTAGTTTTCCACTGCCCTTCTCATTTCTGACTCTGACCTTGCTGGAATTTGCAAACTGACAAACCACAAAACTTCTGTGAGAATGTCCTTTGGACAGATGGGATTTTTTTTGGCAAGTCACATTATGATTACAGATGTAAAAAAGAAGCAGACAGAGACAAGAACACGATGCCTACTATGAAACATGGAGGAGGCTTGGTTATTTTCCGGAACTACTTCAGAGCATCCGGCACAGGGTGTATTTTATTCTGTGCAGGGTACAACTAATTCTCAAGACTATCAAGCAATTTTGGAGTGAAATGTGCTGCTCGGCCAGCCCAAAAAGCTTCTTAGCCACAGGTCATTGGTCCTCCAATAGGTCAAAGACCTGAAACACACGACTAAAAACACCCAAGAGCTGCAAAAAAATAAAATAACAATAATAATTTGAACATTCAGAAGTGGCCCACTATGAACCCTGATATAGATCATATTAAAAATTTATGGAAGAAGCTGAAACATGCAATCCTTCTAACCTGAGACAGCTAGAGCAGTTTGTTGACTAGGAGTCCGTCAAAATAAGTACACAGGTAAGAAACACTTAGAGACATTGAGAGTTGCAGATATCATTTCCTTGCAGTGACTGCCTCAAAATGTAGAACAAAATGTTAAATTCAGGGTGCTATCATTTTTGTCCACGCTAGTTTCATCAGTTACATTTTGAAAGTAATCTTAGACCACAATCTAAAAGCAATGCCTGATTTTCATTGGTTAATTTTCAGTAGCCTTTGTGGGTTTTTCTTTCTTTAATAGAAGGCCTTGTGTGTATCTCACATGGGTGAGAGCAAACGGCTACCACCTTGCTATTACTCTATTGTACATCAAATGGTCTAATTATTTGCTTGAGGTCTGGCAAAACATGATGTGGCTCAAATTGGATGACCTCATAGGACCATGTATGTAATTCTTTCAAAAGAAGGGACTCGGTGACCACCGGATGAGATTATGGTGTGATTGATTGATGATTGATTGGCAATCACAAAACCTCCATCGCGTTCATTCAAGGGTCAGCTATAGCAAACATGTTTGCTAAGAGTCTGTCTGTTTTTCTCACGTTTGTTCCGGCATCTCACACACGAGACTTCATAAATATGCTATGATGGTTCTCATAGTTCATACTCCTGTCACATGACTTTGGAACCATATGTTCTAATCTACTTGGTGGATAAAACCATTTTTGCATATTCTCGAGGGAATGAATACGTAGGCCTAGGCCTGACAGAATGTTGTGGATAAGGAGAAGATTGGATGTTTCAACAGTGGGCTCCCCCTAATCAAAGAAAACAAAAAGGGCAGACAAATAGTATACCATTGCTAATTTGAGATAATACAACCTATTGTAGTTTAAAACAGGCAGTAAAGACTAAAGTCGGATGGAAATACACAAAGAATGATAATGGTAGCAGAAGTATTAGTAGAACAAGTAGAAGAAGTCTGTAATTAGATATTGAATGAGACCCACGATACACCATTGGAATGTCCATTTAATCATCATATATCTTGTGCTGTAACATGGCGCACAGAAACAATGCATTTCAACTAAAACATTCAACAAAATATGGGGGTGTGCATTGTTACGGAAAATATATTTTTGCTGAAATAATTGGCTAATTACTGCTTTTGTTCCTTGAATTTTAACATATTTGGGGTTTGTATTTTGATTGCTGCTTTGCCTCAGATGTGGTTTGCGTCATTAAAGAAAATGTGTTTGATAAGAAGTGGCTTTTGCTAGGTAAAATCAATTTAACAGATGATTGTAAAATCTATATGTGAAAATGTATTCACTGGAGAAATTGTTATTCTGATCTACAATTCCATTATGACTAGAACCCTCAATTTATAATTCAGCAATAACCTCCTGCCTAAGTCACTTGTTTACTTTATATATACAAGTATAATTCATTTTCTGAGCCGCTTCTCCTCACTAGGGTCGCGGGCCTGCTGGAGCCTATCCCAGCTATCATTGGGTAGGAGGCCGGGTACACCCTAAACTGGTTGCCAGCCAATCGCAGGGGCACATACAAACAAACAACCATTCACACTCACATTCACAACTACACAGAAATGTAGAGTTCTCAATTAACCTACCATGGATGTTTTTGGGATGTGGGAGGAAACCGGAGTGCCCGGAGAAAACCCACGCAGACACGGGGAGAACATGCAAACTCCACACAGGCGGGGGCAGGGATTGAACCCCAGTCCTCAGGTCTGTGAGGCAGACGCTCTAACCAGTCGGCTTCTCTCGATCAGTTTAATTAAATTAACACACTGCTATGATTTCCATTTGTTGGAGTCATGGTAACTTATTGGAGTTCAATACATTCTTATTTCAGGTCCATTACTTTCAAGAGGCTCGCCATTTTTGACAATCTCATATTGCTGGAAGGTGGAGTGAATTATTGTTCGTATAATTGAATTAACACACTGATTCATAGTTGAGCTGTAAAACCTTAATCTCTCATAAAACCGCTCCCAGTGGCTAGGTTGCTAATTATTGCAGCTCTTTTGGATGTCTTTCTTTGTGAATTGGCAGCATTAACGACATTTTGAGATTTGCTTCGAGTTGAATGGGTTTTCCGTGTGCTAAGAGATAGAGAGGTATTAAAGGGGCTTGCTGAGAGGCAAGGTGAGGAAGACATGGGAGGCAAAGCAGAGACAAAGGGGCTTGATAAAGGCAGCTAAAGAAAGCCAATAAAAATAGTTAAAGGGGGTAGGAAGGAAATTTGTTATGTAATGAGCTAATTACATTTCATAGACTAAGTAGCAGAAAGAGTGAGAGAGAAAGGCTTGTAAATGGCTTGATTGGCAAAAATCAGGAAAGCAGAAAAGTGTACTTGGGCCCAGAATGTCATTTCTTCACACATTAGGTGATAGGGGTTTGTACCAAATCCTTGAGCTTGCCGGGCCAAAGTGCGGATTAGTGGCAGTCCTCCTCTTTTATTCTCCGTTTAAGTGTACCGTCACTTTACGTCGAACGCCCGAGGCAAGGAGCAGGGGAGCTGATTTCATGGCAGCTTTTGTCGAAGGTGGGGACACCTTTCACCCTAACACTCTTACAGTCCCGAGTGTTTATGCTCTTACTGTCTGAGAGCTCGTCTCTTGCTGTTTTATGTATGTGCCTTCTACCCTTCAGCTCGCTGCGAGCCTCGCTCATGTATTTGGGCTTTATTTCCTCAACCAGCACTCTTATTGGCTCCAGAGGCCTGCAGCTTATATGCAGGTTTTCAGGAATAGGCTTGCCCATAACAATAGTTTATGATTTAGCTTGAATAATATCAATATAGATCTATGACCTAGATGGATTAAAGTTAATTTTTGACTTTTAAAAATAAAAACCTCGATCTCTTTGTGAGTTTTTGGTAAAGATGATGTATTCTCAAATGTCTAAATGGTTGAATCCTTATTTTTGAAGACATCACACAAATGCAGCCACAGACTTTTGCACACCCTTTATGAATCACAGGTCTTGCCTGAGACGCGGTAAACTAACAGTCTCTTTTGGCAGGGCAGTATCTCACCTTTGGCTGACTTGCACGTTTAACTTCCCACATCAGAGAAGTTGTTCAAAATATGGGTGTCTAATTTTAACTGTAACCATGAAGAGTCTAAATGTAAGGAAACTCAAAACAGAATTGTTAATGAGATTACTAGACTGAATATTTATCAAAATGCAAGGGTTATTTTATTAAATTGTAAGAAAGAAATTCCCTTCTGGTGGTCCCAAACCCAGATAAAAATGGGTGGGTTGCTTCAGGAAGGGCATCCGGCGTAAAAAACTGTGCCAAACAAATCATGCAAGTGACTCGCTGTGGCCACCTTTGACAAGGAAAAGCCGAAAGTCACTTCTTCTATGAGAGCACAACACCTCGCTAGCATTACTACCAACGAGCTCTCTTACTGAGACCGAAGGTGGAACAACCGGGTTACATTTTCACCTCTCTCGGTGCAGTTAAGACTTACTGGCTGGGATCACTTCCTCCTTTCTTGAGTCTGCTAGCTAGTTGTCACTAGCTAGCTGCTCCTTCTTCAGAGCGCGAGCCGTGGAGGACTCTCGACTTCGCCGCCCCCGCTTCATCCAGCAAAGTTTTTGCTTCTCTCTTTGTTTGTGTTCCTGAAGCGAAAATAGTACGCAAACCAAATTGTTTGTCAACTGGAAACCGAAGTTTCACTCTAGATCCATATTATGTTAATTAAAAACTCCACATTACCCATGTGCATGTGAAAGATTGTTAGAATTATTTGTTTGGTTTTTTTTGTCAACATTTGCTCTGCAATTGGCTGGTGACCAGTCCAGGGTCTACCTCACTTCTCAAAAGTCAGCTGGGTGAGGCTCCAGCTCACCCACCACTCTAAGGAGCGCGACAGAGAATAAATGCATGGATAAAAATTTGAAATCAAGTACAAAGGTAAAACAGCCGTACAACACACTTTTATATTAGTTAAGTATTTACAATTTTATCTATCCATCCATCCATTTTCTATACCGCTTATCCTCATTAGGGTCGCGGGTGTGCTGGAGCCTATCACAGCTATCTTCGGGCAACAAACAACCATTCGCATCCACATACACACCTATGGGCAATTTAGAGTCTTCAATCAAACTACCCCGCATGTTTTTGGAATGTGGGAGGAAACCCATGCAGTCACAGAGAGAACATGCAAATTCATTTACAATTTTATCTCATTCAAATTACTCAAAAACCTACCTAACCTAAAAGTTTTACAAATTACAATTGTAGCTTTTAGATTTAATTTGAAGTTCTAAACAAATCCGGCGGCACGGTGGACGACTGGTTAGCACATCAGCCTCACAGTTCTGAGGACCAGGGTTCAAATCCCGGCCCCGCCTGTATGGAGCTTGCATGTTTTCCCCGTGCCTGTGTGGGTTTTCTCCGGGTACTCTGGTTTCCTCCCACATCCCAAAAACATGCATGGTAGTTTGGAAACTCTAAATTGCCCTTAGGTCTGAATGGTTGTTTGTTTCTATGTGCCCTGCGATTGGCTGGCGACCAGTTCAGGGTGTACCCCGCCTCTCGCCCGAAGATAGCTGGGATAGGCTCCAGCACGCCCGCGATCGGAGCGAGGAGAAGCGGTACGGAAAATGGATGGATGGATAAACAGATCCTTGTTATTATATTTTATTGCTGCAAGTAAAAAAATTTTACAGAAACAATTACAACACATATAGCTGCATTTACAGCTGAAAACAGCATTCCTTACGGATAAACATTCTCTTTTGTTTGGTTATGTTTTGCTGTGAGTCATTGCACAGTCTCCATAAACAGGCACTCTAATGGCTGCAAAATATTACAAACACTGTCAGCATTGTGTACAGTCCAACTCTCCCTCACACGCATAAAATTGAACACATACGCCTATGTGCATTCACTCATTGCCATACATCAATGTAGCATCAATATAAACCACCCCCAGACACACTCAAACACATCATCTTCTAACGTCAATGATGCGTCAACGCCGGCAGCAAGCACGGGAAGATGGTAGAGGGAAAAAGGAAAAGGAGAGAAAAAAAAAATCAATAAATGAAAAGCACAGTACAGTTCATACTGTATTTATCATTTGCACAGATTTTTGACAGTCCATTCCAATTTACCCAAGTACATTGACTAAGGCATTTGCATATGTTTTATTGGGGCATAGATTACATCAATATCAGCCATTAACATTGTATACGTCTTTGGAGGGAAGACAGAGGTTAAATGAGGTCACTGTCTGCCCTATAATGGAGAAGTTTGACGGTCAGCTTCCATGGTGGCTGAATGACGTTATGGCTATGACTCGTGACTATTTTGAGGCTCAAATGAGTAGTGGTGTCAGGTTCAGACTGCTGCCTAGGTGCATGTCGCTACAGTAGGTACATAAACATCAGATGAATGCTGATGGAAGGTCATGGTTTCAGGGATTTACTGTGGAGCCGTGAAGATGTGCTAAATATAAAATTTAATCAAACCTTAATGGTAGCCACATGCTGACCCCAATGACAGAAAACATTTTGGTGTTTTCTTTTAAAATGGTAAAGTCAACTATGTAGCTGTAGGGGGCAAAGAACCATATCCGGTAAACTAAGATGACACCACATAACTTACTGTACGGAAGAACAATGTAATTTATCTCAGTCAGTCATCAAAGGAAGGTATAACAAGAATTTCATGACTTTAAAACAACCACATGTATCCCACCAAGCATCCTCCAGTTGCTTACGATACTGTATAAGTGTACCATAAAAGTTGTTCAACCAAACAACCAATCCAATAACAATGGTCGTGAAAATGAATTTTTGATTGAAAGACATTCAATGCAAAAAAAAAAAAAAAAAAAAAGTCAGAACTTCATCAAAGTGGAAGAAACATGCATTTTTGGACCATTGCTGTGACCTTAAGTATTCTTACAAAAACGTAAAATTCAAACGTGGCCCAGAAATATTTATTAAATATTACATATTAATCAAAATATTATAACATACAGTGTTCAATGCACATGAGATGCATGAGTACTATCGGGGAACCCAGGGATAGAATAATGGAAATATTATAAATATATAACAAAATAGTAAATACATAATTAAATACAACTATACTATACGGATCTAAATATATTGGAAAATTAATGCATTTAAAAATTTGAAAATGTTACTTTACCACTGTATAATACAGTACATCTAATTAAAGTAAAACTCTTTAAAAATAATGGAGCATAAACAGAGTGATTTCACCAAGTGGTTGCTTTATAGTGATTGCTCGATTTAATACGCAATTCCGCATTTGCAAATTCACATTCACAGATGTTTTTGGGAACATAACTGTTTACTCCGCTATTCACTATTGTTGTGGTAAGGCCTAAGCAATAAAAGTATCGCTTTACTGCCATCTTGGTGTCAATGAACTACAGTATGTTGAAGTGAGTTGAGAAGTTTCATTTAAAAATATTGTTTGCTTCCACCTAATGGCATATTGGTGCCAAAGAACTATGTCTGAGACCCCTTTTAGGTAATACTTCTATACAGAAGAAACAAGACAAAGGGTACTCAGCCCTTGTAATCACATGAATGAAATGGGCTTGGATCTACTAATGTTCCACTGTTATGATCATCTGTAGTATACAATTTAAATAAGTAGCGAGCTGTCCACTTTCACTCCCTCATACTGCGACTTAATGTAAAGCCCTAGAGCGAGTGTATCATGCCATTTTCTACAACTTCGCAAGGTGATGAGACTAAGTCCCACAATTTAACAAAGATCCAGCCATGTCCATCCATTTTTTTCACGGCGCTTATCCTGTTCAGGGTCACAGAAAGCTGGGGCCTGTCCTGGTCGACTTTGGAAGGCACACTACACCTTGGACTGCTGGCATGTTAATCACAGGGCACATATGAAGACAGACAACCATTCACACTTGCTTTCAAACTATCACTGAGGAGGAATTGAACACACTGAAGTTAGGCGAGTACCACTACACCATCAGTGACCCATAACCAAATTCCTTCAATGCGATAAGGACTCACTATTCAGTCATTAGAAAGACCAGTCCGTTTAAGATGACTGTAGACCGAACCCATAACATATTATCCCTTTAGGCAAGCATTGCTTATTATTTTCCCAAAGGTTTCTCATTAATAGCACATTTAAAAGGTTCTCATTAGGGTGTTTATGACTCACCTGTTACGATGCAATGTGTTGCCAAGAATTCATTTGGTACTTGGCTACTGTGAATCCCTAATTAATATTTAGGTAACAATAAATACAGTACAATTGGTTCAATCCTACTTAATCCTGTTTAAATTAAAATGACAAAAACAGCCCTAACGACTCATCACTGTCTTGCATTAAATACTGTATTCACCATCATGCAGGGAGATTCAGAATGGATTCCTTGTGGGTTGACATTGACATTCGCAACAAAGAAATACTTTCAACTAAATCACATCGTGTGTATGTGTGTGCAGCCTCCTGTGCTGCGGAGTGAGAAGGGCATTAGTCAGATTCGACCAACAAAGAAACTGTGAGCACACACCTATAGGGGATTAGACCAACACTACAGACTTTCGTTAGTCCACAGAGAAGCAGATAACAAGAAAGAGCAACGGCAGAGAGAGAGAGAGAGAGAGAGAGAGAGAGAGAGAGAGAGAGAGAGAGAGAGAGAGAGAGAGAGGGAGAGAGGAGGGGGGAACTTTTATTAGGATTGGAAGAGGATGAGAATGACACATCAGAGGTGAGAGCTAGACTTATTAAACTAGGGAGTTCCTGCGAAATCTGGATTCTTGGTCATTTATCGTCAACACGTGGGGGTGGGGGGGGGGGGGGGGCACAGAGGACGACTGGTTTGCACATCTGCCTCACAGTTCTGAGGACCGGGGTTCAAATCCGACCTCACCTGTGTGGACTTAGCACATTCTCCCCATGCCTGCGTGAGTTTTCTCCAGGTACTCCACTTTCCTCCCACATCCCAAAAACATGTGTGGTAGGTTAATTGAAGACTCTAAATAGCCCGCAGGTGTGAATGTGAGTACAAATGGTTGTTTGTTTCTATATGCCCTGTGATTGGCTGGTGACCAGTCCAGGATGTACCCCTCCTCTGGCCCAGAGTCAGCTGGGATAGGCTCCAGCATGCTCGCGATCCTAGTGAGGATAAGTGGGATGGAAAATGAATGACATGGGGGCGATGCAGCTGGATACATGTAGAAGGAAAACTGATACAGAAAAAGAGTGATGAATAAATAACTATACATGCTGTATAATTTGTGCTGAAGAATGCAGAAGTGAAATGGACACTGGAGCCATTTGCAAAGTCCATAGAGCTGTACTGTAACTAAGCATCTCAACAAATTAGATTTTTTTGCATTCAAATTACTGACAAATACTCTATTTGGATAAATTCAGTTGGAACTTGTTTGGACTTTACAGCTAAACCTGCATAGATGTTTTGAAATTTGAGACCGTTATTTTTTTTCAGTATATACTGTAATCAATGGAGATATGTCAGAAATTTTTGAGAAGTTTAGGACAAAATTAATTGAATAGAATAAGAGTGGATCAAAAGTCAAAAATGAAAAGCTTCAATAGGAAAAGGAAGTAGAAGCGAATACAGACAGAAAGTTGAAGGGGTTGATGTGGGGGGGCAATGATGTAGAACAACAAGTCGTGAGGATTAACCTCACCACTGGATGAGCGACACACACAGGACACACAAATACACACAAACACACTAAGGTCCTGGGAAGAAAACTCCCGCACCAAACTAATTAGCAACTAAGTCAACTATTCGCGCAAGTCGAAATGCAGGATTTCCAGAAGAGAGCCGGGCTTGGCCTGAGTTGTGTGTACAGTACGCTCCTCTTTGCGAGTCTGAGGCAAATCCATACGTATATGTTGAGAAGACCTGTGACTGTGTGGACTCTCTCATTAATGTACATTTTTATCACCTGTTATATAATATCAGTGGCATCTAGTTAATAGATAGTGCTTGGGTGCCACCCCACCACGCCCGGTAGTTACCACATTCCTTGAAGACAAAAAATAAATACAAATATGAATAATAACTTTGAAATATATACATATCTAATTTAAGATGAGCAATATAAATAGTATACAGTTCATGATGAGTTGTTTTGACCACGTGTGTTGTCTGTTTAATAACGCAATTCCGGTCTGGGTCCGCCACTGTTGTGTAAAAATCAGTTAACCACTATAAAATGTATTAAAAAGAAGTGAAATACTTATATTTGGAGTAAATATTGTAAAAAAGCCACAAGAAGCAAATAAAAAGCACAACGCCTGTAAAGAATAAATCCAATTTGCAGATGCTATAGTAACAAATGATATTGCTTACAAGGGCTGTAAAAGACTACTAAAACTGCGGGAGACTTAACCAAATAAATGGGTTTGAAATAAGAGATCCCCAGCATGAAGTTGTTTTTCTCTGATAAACAATCGGGTTCATTTTGCAAAGCTATAAAATTCAAATTATGACTTCGCTATCCAATATGCTCCTGCCAATTGTCATTTCAGCAGACATTTCAAAATCATTTTATAGCAATGAGATGCTCGGGAGTGATGAAGCATGTCCATGACCTGAAATTAAGCTCCATCTTTTAAGGGCAACAAGTGGAATAACCTTGATGACATCACACATTATGTTCCACATTAAAAACTCCCACAATTATCAAGGCAGTCCCACCAGGATAATGTAGACATCACCACCACCAGAACAGATGCATTTTACTATTAAGGAGAATTGTCCTACTTTGTCATTCACTATTTACATTTTAATTATCTCATTATATAACTAACTAGGGAAGACAATATTTACTTTGGGAACAACAGAGCAAAAAAAAAAAAAAAAACATCCTTATGCCTTTCAGTGCATCAGATCAGGGATGAAATATATTTTCCACTGAGTTACCATGTTAATTCCTATTTGAACCACAGCAAAAAACACTAGGACATTAAAACAAATTGCTTGGAGATTGCTTTCAGTTACAGTGATGCTATAAAAGTGTAATTTAATCTACAACGTTCATTTGGAGTTTTGTGGCCCACTTGTAATCTTCTGTGCATGTTCTGCCAGGCTAATACAGCGCCATGTTACTGTTCGGTGGAGGCTTTGAATGTGCCACCAGATGTTTTCTTTGCCATAATGTGTTTTTAATCACCAATCCTGAAGTCAAATGCCAGCAGGCAGCTTCCAATCTCATTTGCATCACTTGTGTCCCTTCATCTCTTCTCAACAGCTGAGAGAGCAGAAGGCATCAATCACTTTTAACAAGACACCCTCCCAGAGATTTTCGACGTTAGCTTCACTTTTCAGGAACTTGGGTGTCCCTTTATATAGTTTGTAAATGTTTACATCCATTTCAACATGGTACATAAAATAGACAAGCTCAATAATGAATATACACTCACCAAATACTACTATTTGTGTCTACTATTACCTACACCTTATGTTGCATGAAAAGGGTTCACTCACAGTCATCTCGTGTATTCTAATAGCTTCCCTGTTAAAGCTCGAACCCATGCAACACTGTTTTCTTTTCTCAGGTTAATGAAATAAAGATATGATAGAATTATTTTAATGCAGCTTTTACAGGCTGGTTTTCATTGTGCATTAATAGCAACAGACGCTAGAAGGTCTCCACTTTGAAAAGCCTAAGTCAATATCTACTCAACCTTAGGCGACGCTTATGTCTTTTTTTAATGCCAATCCACTCTCTTTTGTCTATTACTGAATACTGTATATTCATTTCTCAGCTTGACTAAATAATTGTGGCAGGATTTGAGATGTGTTGTTGTTTCACACCTGTTTGCTATTTTTTTCCCCCAATCACATATTTAGAGCCCAATAACAGCTGATGGTTTTTCCTTCAGGTTTAGAAATTTCATACCTAAGCAACAATGTTGTCAAAACATCCTTTCTCACATACATGAAAAAATGATTAAAATAGCAGTCATATTCATGCGCAGCAAGAAGTAGATGACTCAGTTTTTAGAGGAACAATACGAGCGTATGCACGAACTGCTTGTCCTTGATGAAAAAGTATTTTGTTGCAAATACGTGAAATGTGAAGCAAGACTAAGTAGGTAATGCTACTGTGCAGTTGCGAAGTGAGGTACTTGCACAAACCCAGACTGAACGCTTCACACGTCACTGCACTGCGACTGGTAGTGCCTTACGCTCAGATAGCGTGGGTTTGATACCCGGTTAGTGGACCAATTCCCAGTCACTGTCAGTCCCAATGGGTGGGTTGCGTCAGGAAAGGCATCCGGTGTAAAAACTGGGCCAAGCAAAGAATGTGACCTATGTCACCTCACTGAAATAAAACAATCTATAGAATTTACCCAATAAATCTAGTGTAACAATTTGCAGCCACTTTAATTGGGTAAATTTAAGACACATATTTTGGCGTGAAGAATACCTTAATTCAACAGCTATAAAATACTTACAAAACTTGGATAAAGTGTACCACACATTTGTGATTACATTTCAACAATAGGGGCTGAGTTGAGGAGGGAGCTAGTATACTTTGTGTTCCTCAATATCAGTGTTCTCTATTAGTATATTTATTTCACTGATGCCGACCTGCCTATTTTGGCAGTATCAAGTCTTTCAAAGCAAGTGTGATGCCAAATGTCTTATAGAAAGACTCAACTACGCAATCAATGAGATGCCTACACAGACATCTTCCACATTATAATGAGCACGGCCGAGAAATCATTGTTTTCCATACAATCCCCAGACACAGTTTTATGAAATGAAATGCACATGTAGCCTGCTAACCTTACCTGACACACTCATAATACAAGCAGGAACAAATCTAAGTAATGATCAACGTTTAGCTAAGCTTGTTTTACCATATAGTGAATTTTTCTTTGTCATTTGTTTGCTTTAGTGCTTATTCGCTAGCTAACAACCAATCAGAGTGATCAATTGTCATCAATGGGCGACACCATTTTGTGATGAGCCAATTAGTGCGGCATGCACGTCACGTGATGAATATTGTAGTACCAATGGGTAGATTTCTCTACATTTTTCTTGGTAAAACGTTTTACCGTTGTCAAATAGGTAGTGTAGGTAAAATCTACCCTAAATTTTGGGGTACTTTACCTATCTAGAATAATAATGTAAGTGTTAGATGATTTTCATGGATTATTTTTACCACTCTCCAAAATCATTTTTTACAGTGCTCTTCTTCTTCTTCTAGACAGGAATGATAACAAAAAACAGTTAAAAAAAAAATACATACATATCCATTGTTTTGTAATTGTTAGTTAAAACAGTCCCGTGTAAATAGCCGATTCAAGTCTGTATGATCTGACGGCATGTGTCAGGTTTTCCCTTTCTGTACCTTTTAAACTGACCTCAAGTACCCCAGCTCAAACACCCTACAATAAGGTATACACTGAGAAATGTTGTCGATGTCACTTGGGAGAGGCAGCTTCGTTTATGGGCAGATGATTGATCCTTTTCAGACAACAAGAGTCCTTAGGAAACACTTAAAGCTTTAAGTAGTGTCGTTTGAAACTCTCACAAACTTTCATTTCACTGTGAGGAAAAATAAATTCCCTTCTCACATTATCTTTTGAAAGTGCTGGCCAGATCATCATCATCACTTACAACCCCAATTTCAATGAAGGTGGGACGTTGTGTAAAACATAAATAAAAACAAAATACAATGATTTGCAAATCATGTTCAACCATTTAATTGAATACACTACAAAGACAAGATATTTAATGTTCAAACTGACGAACTATTGTTTTTAGCAAATAACTTAAAATTTTATGGCTGAAACATGTTCTAAAAAAGCTGGGACAGGTGGCAAAAAAGACTGAGAAAGTTGAGGAATGCTCATCAAACACCTGTTTGGAACATCCCACAGGTGAACAGGCTAATTGGGAATAGGTGGGTGCCATGATGGGGTATATAAGGAGCTTCTCTGAATTGCTCAGTCATTCACAAGCAAAGATGGGGCAAGGTTCACCTCTTTGTAAACAAGTGCGTGACAAAATAGTCGCACAGTTTAAGGACAATGTTCCTCAACGTACAATTGCAAGGAATTTATGGATTTCATCATTTACGGTTCATATCATCATCAAAAGGTTCAAAGAATCTGGAGAAATCACTGTATGTAAATCACTGTATGAAAACCAAAATTTAATGCCCGTGACCTTCATTCCCTCAGGCGGCACTGCATCAAAAACCGAAATCAATGTGTAAAGGATATCACCACATGGGCTCAGGAACACTTCAGAAAACCAATGTCAATAAATACAGTTCGCCACTACATCCGTAAGTGCAACTTGAAACTCTAAAAGCCATTTATCAACAACACCCAGAAATGCCGCTGCCTTCTCTGGGCCCGAGCTCATCTAAGATGGACTGATGCAAAGTGGAAAAGTGTTCTATAGTCCGACGAGTCCACATTTCAAATTGTTTTTGGAAATTATGGATGTCGTGTCCTCCGGGCCAAAGAGGAAAAGAACCATCCTACTGTTATGAACGCAAAGTTCAAAATCCAGCATCTGTGATGGTATGGGGCTGTGTTAGTGCCAATGGCATGGGTAACTTACACATCTGTGAAGGCACCATTAATGCTGAAAGGTACATACAGGTTTTGGAGAAACATATGCTGCCATCCAAGCAACGTCTTTTTCATGGGCGCCCCTGCTTATTTCAGCAAGACAATGCCAAACCACATTCTGCACGTGTTACAACAGTGTGGCTTCGTAGTAAAAGAGTGCGGGTACTAGACTGGCCTGCCTGCAGTCCAGACCTGCCTCCGATTGAAAATGTGTGGCGCATTATGAAGCGTAAAATACAACAACGGAGACCCCGGACTGTTGAACAGCTGAAGCTGTACATCAAACAAGAATGGGAAAGAATTCCACCTACAAAGCTTCAACAATTAGTGTCCTCAGTTCCCAAATGTTTATTGAATTTTGTTAAAAGAAAAGGTGATGTAGCACAGTGGTGAACATGACCCTGTCCTAGCTTTTTTGGAATGTGTTGCAGCCATAAAATTCTAAGTTAATGATTAGTTTGAACATTAAATATCTTGTATTTGTAGTGTATTCAATTAAATATAGGTTGAACATGATTTGGAAATCATTGTATTCTGTTTTTATTTAGAACGTCCCAACTTCATTGGAATTGGGGTTGTATATTTCCATTTTCTTTCACATTAGACAGGAGTTCGCTCTCTTTTCTCTCTTTTTTCCATTAATTCTTCTCTGTTACTCTATTTGTTTCTCTTGTGCTCCTCCATCTTGCTTCCTCATCATCTGCCTTGCCTGTGTTTTCAAAAAGGTACAAGAACGTCGCCACAAGTTTAGCTGGAGAACCAGAGCCAGATCAGACATGTCAGCATCTCCATCACACACACACACACACACGCACGCACGCACGCACGCACGCACACGCACGCGCACACACACACACACACACACACACACACACTAACATTCAGAGACAGACACAAACACACAGATGTGTCAGCACCTTAAGTGCACTGAACACACACATATTCACGTCCGCATGTCACTAGGGAGGTCCACATGGTTCATATAAATGCCTCTCTAACGGAAGGGAAGGGAGCTGGGCAACAAAGGAAGGCGATGGAGAAGGGGTGAAGCAGAGAGAAGTGGGGGGAGAGTGTTGGCGACAAGAGACAAGGTGAAGGAGACTGGGGAAAGAGGGACTAAAACACTGAGCAAGAAAATTAGTGTAGGAGTCAAGGGATGGATGGGAGGGAGGATTTTGGCGATCACCTGCCACTTGAGTGTTGCTTTGTCCATCACAGAAGCCACCTTTGCTTTCATCCTAGGTCTCAGAGGTCTAAGTGGCTGATAGTGATGCACAAGCCATCCTCTTACTTCTCTTCTACTTAACTCTCCACAGTCAATAGTCTCTGCTTTAATTCTTTTGCCCCTCTTATCAACTTGAAACTCCCTGGCTAACTTTATTGAGAGAAAGAAAATCCTTTATCCGCCATCAACTAATTTAAGCTCATTATAGTTGCACATGAACACATAGGAGCATTTTTTGTTTAAGTTTTTCAGTCAGTAATTATTTCCTCTTATGAAAGCCAGTTTGCGAAACACACAATCAACTCTAAATATTAAATTTAAAATTTGGGGCACTGGGTTTATTTAAAGGGAACATACAGTATTATGCAAAATTGGCATCTTAATTGACTTTATACAAACAGTTGGGTCTCAAACCAAATGTGAAATCACACAACACAGTAAATATTTTGTTAGCTGCCGAGTGGGCAGGGCCTAGTTCTGAAAATGTGTATTTGTTGTTCTGAACTTTACAGGATGGTGATGTAGCTGTGTGGCTAATTTAGATAAACCCGCTACCAGCAGTTTCTCTGCAATTTATTGGCAGCTAGGCTGGGTGAAAAGACGCTATTTGCAAGTTACGGCCTCAGTCAGACCTCCAGACTACACAGAAACACTATCAATGTCGAAGTCAAAAGGTAGGCAGACTTACTGTTAGCATATTGATTACCTTTAGCTTTACCATACCCCCACCTTCCCCCCAGGAATTTGTCACTTGCCTCCGTGAAATATAAACCTGGATGTCATCAAAACTTCTCAAAATCAACAGCAACAAGACTGACTTAATGGTTGTGCCTCCTACGGCACTGCTCTGGAAAGTTGGAGATCTCCAGCTCAACACGTCCATCCACTTAAGTCCGGAACCTGGGTGTCATCATGGACTCCACTCTCTCCTATCACCCCCCACATTAAAACCATCATCAAATCTGCCTTTTTCCACCTTAAAACACCTTCCACCTTCGTCTATCACCCTCCGATTCCATTGCCGGTGACCCTCTCCCACGTATTTGTCAAATCCCGCCGCTAAATCCCTCTATGCATTAGCCCCTCAGTACCTGTCAGACCTTGTCCACCCATACACCTAATCCCTGGATCTGAGGTCCTCCAACTCTGGTCTCCTCTCTATCCTTGGTATCCACCTGCGGACTTATACGTCCAGAGCACAGGTGTCAAACTGGTGGCCCGGGGGCTAGATCCAGCTCGCCACATCATTTTATGTGGCCCACGAAAGCAAATCCAAATTGCTCACTGTGTTCTGGTGTAATACCATTGAGCTATTAGCAAGCATTTTTTTGTTTCCAATCTCACTTTGAAAAGAAATTTAATAGTCAAAAAACATGTTTTTATAGGCTTCTGATTTCAAAACTGGTATTCATCAATGTGTTGTGTATACTGTATGTAATTACAGTATAAGAGGTAATTTTTCATTTATATGGGTTCAGAGTTGTAGCGGCCCTCCGAGGGAAGTCATAACTACGATGTGGCCCGTGACAAAAATGAGTTTGAGCCTTGAGCGTGACAGCCCCCAATCTGTGGAACTCTCTCCCTTGGAGGTCCGCAAAGCTCCATCGCTGGACACTTTTAAACTAGAGCTCAAAACTCACCTGTTTCATGCAGTTTTTTATGTTTAGTGTTCTTTGTTCTGTGTTTTTGTTCATCCACTTTGTGTAAAGCAGTCTTGGGTCCCGTGAAAGGCGTTATATAAATCCAAGTTATTATTATCATTATTAACAGCCTCATCGGCGTTAGCTTCTGGTAACCAGCACACACTCAAATGTTTGTCCAAGTTGTCAGTTTGGGGGTGGGGAGTATTTACAGTATGTTAGTAGTGTATCCACTATGTAAGTCATATGCATGGATTTGCACAACCAATTCCAAGTGCAATTCATTAACTAGTTGATGAAGTGTTGAATCCATGAGTGTAAAATACAAATCCATCCATCCATTATCTGAGCCGCTTTTCCCCACAAGGGTCGCGGGAGCACTGGAGCCTATCCCAGCTATTATCAGGCAGGAGGCGGGGTACACCCTGAACTGGTTGCCAGCCAATCGCAGGGCACATATAAACAAACAACCATTCACAGTCACATTCACACCTACGGGCAATTTAGAGTCTTCAATCAACCTATCATGCATGTTTTTGGGATGTGGGAGGAAACCGGAGTGCCCGGAGAAAACCCACGCAGGCACGGGCAAAACATGCAAACTCCACACAGGCAGGATTGAACCCCGGTCCTCAGAACTGTGAGGCAGACGCTCCAACCGTTTTCCCCTCGTTTTCCTCTCCAGACTGTGGGCTGACAGAGAACCAGTAACCGCTAACCAAAACTACACACTACAAGTTTTCCCCTTCAGTGTAATCCCCCTGGAGTACAGAATATACAGTAACTGTGACTACAGCTCTTTGCAGCCATTGAACTTTTTTCCACATGCTGTTATATCCATATCCTCTGTGTCTTGTCGTCAAGCAATGAGCATAGTGAGTGATGATGAGACCAATGACTCTGTGACTTGCCGGTGATGAGTCATTCATCTTCGAGTATGAGCCTTCAATGAAAGAGTCCCGGACACCAAAGAAAGCAAGACAGTCAAATACCACAGTCATGTTGATCACATGGTTTAATTTGAGGGGCATCGTCCACTGAGAACTCTTGCCACAGGGACAGACGGTCAACCAGCAAAGAGATCCTGCAGTTTGCTTTCTTCAGTGCGCAAGAAGAGGCGGGAGTTGTGGCAAGACAATTTGTGGCTGCTCACCATGCCCAGAGTATCCAGCAATTCCTGACTGAGAAGATCATCATCATGGTGGAACTACCTCCCTGCGCATCAGACCTGGTTTCATGTGATTTTTGGCCTCTTTCCCCGACTTCAAGGTAGTCATCACGTTGAACACAAAGGAGATGCGGATGACCCCAGAAGAGTCCTTCCATGAATGCATTAAGGCATGGCAGAGAGGGCTGGAAAAGTGCATAAGACTCCAAGGGATTACTTCAAAATGGAAAACTTGGAGTTTGTAGTTTGGATTTGAAGTATACATTTTGTGATGCCAGTCCTGGACCTTTTCTGACACACCTCATATACACAACAAAAATGGAGGAAAAGGACTTTCCACCACCACCCAAGGGATTGGATTTACAACAACAATGAAATTCAGCCCCTTGTAGTAATAAGTGTTGAAAACATAACCTCCAATTCCATAACCTAATCAGAAGCTATGGACATTCACAAAGTAAGATATGTTTGAGTGAGTGCTAGGGAATATGTGCTTTGCTCAGTCCTCTGCAGTGCTGGAAAATGAATCTTGCATAAATCCAGCTTGGTGTCTGTCTTTTTTGGACATCTTAGTTTTACTGATTTTTATACCGTTGATTATTTAATTGTGCTTTTCTTTCAACTTTTGTATCAAAAGTTCCAAGAATGTTAGATGGAAAAGGCTGCAATCACTTAACAGTACATAAAACACTTGCATCTCTTTCAGAGTTAAAATACAGCAGTACTGGTGGACCTGGCCAGGCACTTCAGGACCAACTCAAGGCTCTACGGCTTGCTCAAGAACACTTTCATGACTGAACAATATTTTCCTCCTGGGTCCCAGAGAATGCGAGAGAATAGTAAAGCGCTCTTGAGACAAAGGGAAAAGGCTCAGGTGAGAGACGTTGCAAATACACAGGAACACTGGGTGGTCTTTGGGGCGGATTATAACACTAAAAAAGAGACATAGTATCAGAACTAGTACCATGAGAGTGAAATGGTGCACTCAAGAGGGCAGACAGTGATAATAAAGACAACGAGTGGGTGGCAGAACACAGACAGACAAAATGTGGGGAAGAGAGACTATAGACAACATAAAGAAAACAGAAAGGATCGGGTTAAAAAGGACAGAGACAGTGTGGGATAGCTGTGAGAGAGAAAGAAGAGCCGAGCCAGGGAAGTCTAAGAGTCTATACTCGGATCAATGGGTGGCCTGTCCTCTGCTGTGTCTGCATTTCCTCTGGCTCACATAATAAGGCCTTCTCAGACCCATGGCATGTGTGCGTGTGTATATATGTTCGTGTGTGCGTGTATCTGTGTGTGTGCAAAAAAAGTGCATGTGTGTGTTTGTGTGCAGGAGAGAGATTGTCATTCAGAAAGTAAATGACCCCTTTGCACTCAGGTATTTTCTTAATATTAGAGGTCAAGGGGTAATCTATGAGTGAGGATGATTCTACCTGCCCCATCAAAGTGAAGCTTATCTTCATAAACCAAATCACCAAATCTGATTGTGAGGATAAGAAACATACGAGTGTTAGCTCCCTATTTCTTTTTGCTTTGGAAGGAATAGTGTATTGCTGTCAGTGCATTTTATTCATTTTCATTCAATAATCAGTTTCACATTGTACAAGTATTCTCATTATAGAGATTATTTGATAATACAGTGCAACCAGAGGCAGGGGAGAGGTGGATGTAAGAGGATTGAATGACCACCCTTCAGTTGGGAGACTGATTTGGTAAGCCGCTATAATGGTAGCCCAGCCAATAAATATTGTGTAGCACATTTCTAGTGTGATTTATCAACAGCATTAGTGGGGTATGTTCCTAAAAGTTACACTTTAGTAACAAAGTAACTCATGATTCTGCAAAATATTATTTGATTTAAATATGTTGCTTAACATGTTTTCCGACTAAACTCTGTTGGGAATGTATTTAGCTGAGCAAATTATCTTGTAAAAATAGATTATTACACAGGTCATATAGGGGTATAGCGAGCTGAGAATTTGGATGGTAGCAATATTGGTAAAGAAAGATTTGTACTGAAGGGAGTAACGCAACACTGATTAAAAAAAGAATACTTCAATTAGTGTTGTTGTTTTGTTTTTTTTTTAATTCCAGTGTTAAGTAAAGGCCAGACCACGGGCAAAGCTTAAAATAATCGAAATTGGATCATCATCTAATTGCTTCATATTAAACTCCATCCCGCCGAAGTTTAGCAAAACTCAATTTTGACATGTTTGTGTCATACTGTTCTGCAGCACACAGTGCTAGAAACACAACCTCCTTGTCAGATGTACTTAACGATGTACTTTCTATACTGCTAGTTTTCATTGTGTAGTTAACTGGAGCCTATCAGCTATCAGCTGACTTCAGGCAAGATGCGGTGCACACCCTGGACCGTGGACAGTGAACTACAATTTTTGCCTTAAGTTGCAAGCAAATACTTGAGTTACAACCACTAGTTAAGGTGGCAGCGAACCTCCTAACAAGCGACAGCTTGGCAGATATTGCTCAATTCTTCAAAAAAGAGGCCAAGTACTTGCTTCAAGCTGTTTATTGCCTCTCCCAGTTTAAGTTTACTTCAATAATAATCATAAAACACAGAATTGTACATTGTGGGTTTAACTAAACTACATTGTCTTGTAAAAGTTAGCGAGCTTAAACCTAACACACAATGTGAAATGCCATAGACGGACTAACGAAACTAGCCTCTCGGTAGTTATAAACTTTTCAACAACTAAGATTTGAACACAAGTGGTAGCAACTGTAAAGTGCTATTTTTACTTTACTAAAAAACATTACAGCATTTTGAGGTCTGTTTTCTGGGGCTGTTGAATGGTGCAATGGCATGTTCGATTCATTTCAACGGGAAATCATGATTTGAGATATCCAAGTGTTTTGAGTTACGCGCCTGGTCACGTAACAAATTGAACTCAGAGAAAAGTCAAAGCACCATTGTAATAGATATATCCAGTGCTGACCGCCAATAGTCAAATTTTCATCTGAGTAAATCTTTGCAACCTGCATCTCAGTCTGTCCCAAGGTTAGGAGCCATTAGGGAGGAGAAGGATCAGCTTACACTAATGCATTATGGCTGCAGGAAGACACACGTGCGTGGCCCGTCACACACTCCCACCCTATCTGACTTTCACTTTGTCTTTCCACACAAACATTTGAGATATTCTACTCTATTGTGCGACCTGTGAGTCGTCTGCTTGAGGGCTCTAAGCAAATCACTTGTCTCTGAAAATAAAAACGGAAACCAGTCCTTCTCACTCACAAGACCAGACTTTCAAAGTGAGGACAGTCATATCTGTGTTCAATAACCCTTCTTATCAACTTCTGTTTCATGTACATGATGCTATGACGTGCTGTGATGTATTGAACAGCATTATTGTCCTAAATTAATTTTGATCTAATTTCTCAGTACAGGAATGCATACGTAATATTTTTTTTAATTATTTTTTGTGAGGACAAGCTCGCAACAAAAATCATTACAGTGTGCTTTCTTGAGGCTATTATCAAGCTGTGTAAACTGTGAATGTTAATGCTGTCCATAATAAGTTAAAAAAACTCTTCCAAAAAGATTGATCCCCTAAGACTACAAGTACATTTCTTCTATTTGTTTTTTAGGTCCTTGTGAACTAGAGGCTTCGTAAATGTGCAAAGTGAAATAAAATCCTCCTTTTCCTGTCATGATACAAATCAGATTAAGCCTTATGAGTCAGAAAAGTTTCATTACATCCATTTGTTTCATATTGAAAACCTGTTATGCCTTAGAGAAAGTAATTTAATTAAGTACTGTAAAGCTAGCTCGGTCATTTTGGCTTACGCTTGAAGAAACTCACAATTCACTTCTTTTTTTTTTTTTTAAATAATTTTTTTATCCAACGCGTCTGATAACACGAGGAATGTATGCTCCATCGTATCGTCATGCATTAAACAATACTATTTACGTAACCCTGGGGGACACGTAATCATTGGATCTTGAAATTCACAGCCGTCCACTAACTGTCTCATCCTTCTGTGGTTCTGCCTTGATTAAAGATTTTACAAATCTGTGATGGCAGCGATTGGAAAAAAAAAAAAGAAGTTGTCAAATGAAAAAAGAGCGAGATAAAAAGAACACAAAAGGTATAAAAATAGAGATGTGGGAAGCGAATGATGAATCATTTACTGACATATGGAGGGTAAGGTCATCAAGGTTTAAATATTCATTATGGGTGTCAAAGTCGAAGCTTTAGATCTTGAGGAATAAAGTTCGCTCAGTTCCCCATTTGAGGTTTATGTTGCCTGAATTATGCATCAAAATGAATGTTATAAATACATTTACTTTAGTTTTTATTGTTATTGTTTGTTGTAACTTTAAGAAGATGATCTTGTGTCACAATAATGCTACCGGAGTTCAAAGTTTGAACCCTGTTGAAAGTTATAAAGATGTGTGATGATGGTATAATTGTTCTCTGGGCTAGGCTCTAGCTCACCTGTTATCCTGAACATAATTAGCGGTACAAATTATGGATGGAGGAGCTGTATGAGAAAGTAAGGATCTCGATTTTACTCTTATTTTTTGTGTATGTTAAAACCCGGAAATGCAAAAAAATTGCAAAAGTGTCATTTCGATTCAAAACTAATCTTATTACACTTAAAATAAGATTTATCACCTAAAAAGTAACTTGTTTTTAGAAAATCTCCATTTGTTTCAATCGAAATCTTTATTTTAAATGGTTTGTTCATTGATTAGTACCATCTATCCATCCATTTTATGCCGCTTATCCTGTTCAGGGTCACAGGTGAGCTGAAGCCTATCCCACAATGCACATGCTCACCGCGTTAGGACTATGGCAAAACAGTCCCACACCTTTTGTATTTTTTAATGATGTCGCATTCATCTCCATCAACTTCATTCCACGTTGTTGCTTTGTTTTTTTCATTATGACGTCTCTCTCTCTCTCTCCTTGATACTTTTCCATGGTACACAAACAAGCCCCCAAATGACCCGCCCTGCCTCACGTCCAAACGCCACACCTCCCTCCTCCTGACTTAATTTCCCTCACTGTCTGCCCTCGCTTGCTTTCTCCTCCACTCACTGCTGGGTGTCCTGTTCCCTCTCTCTGTGTGAGAAGCAGACCTCCTGACGTCTGATTATTGATCATCTTATCTCCATATCTTGCTATCTCAGACACTCGCTCTTGCACACTTTTGCTTTTTGTCACACACACAAGCGCACACAGACCGACACGCACGCACACACATGCATGCATGCATTAGGGTGACAGGATAAACGGGTTTGTAGGCCCTGAGGCAAAGACAGCTAAACATGAGACCATAAACTATACAGTATGCCTTTAAAAAAAAAAGAAATAGGAAAGGTCAGGACGATGTTTGAGCAGCTTTTCTTGACTCTATTACAGTATACTCTATACCTGCATGCTATGAAAACACAATATGGTTTCCCGCAGAGATGTGAGACTTTGACAAGTTATTTCATGCTGTCTACAACCAATGAAATGTGCTGCGATTTAAATCCTTTTACTACCTTTAAGTATGACTCTATTTAATATGTTCAACTTGAATTAAATCCAGGTATCTGGCAGAGATGCAACCTTGCTCACCAGCTGTTACACTTTTACAGGAGTGATTTATGGCAGGTAAATCTCAGTTTCTTCACAGACTTAAGGTTGTGAATTAAAGTTCATACAGCTTAGAATGCCATGTTTTGTTTTTTTAAATACACAAGGCAGATGGACAACATCAGTTTTTTTTGTGTGTGATATTAGAAGAAAAGGAATGCTCGGTATTATCAATTAACTTTTTTAAGGTTGGTTGAAAAGGCTTGACGGTTTTACACAAAATCATGTCTTCAAAGCTCCACATAATTTCTGAACTTGAACCGCTGTAATGTGTGACATTACACGAGACCACAACAAATATGTTGTATCTTGTATGTCTTTTGCAACACATATTTAAAGAAAAAAAAAAAAAAAAAAAAGACCAGCTCCAAAAATGGGTGAAAAAGAGACAAATAGCATGAACCAAGACAAGGATTATACACTGGAATGTGAACTCCAGTGTCATCATACACATCATCCCTTGATAACAAAAATGTATGGTAGAGTTTTCAAGTCTGAAAAAGTTAGGTGCATCTGTGGCACCACTTTGCCTTGCATTGTGCCTCAATCATTAAAATTAGTGCTGACTATTTTTTTGTTTGTAGAGGTTTTGGATTTTTTCACATCCAGTTTCTGTTGGTTATTTAGCTACTTCCTGGACAGACTGTGCCATTTTGAATCAGGGTCAACTGTGTGCCAGGAAAAGTGACAACAAATTCACCACCTAAATTGAAGTTCTTTTTGGTCCCTGGGCCAAGGTTTTACGGAACTCGGTAAAGCATTTTCAGTACTATACTAAGAAGGAACTGACCTTAAACAATCAATACATAACATCCTTGTGCTTTGCACATGCTTATAAGTAATTAATCCAAATCTCTGCCCAATCATCACAAACATTGTTTCCCATCTGCCGATGCCCCTTGTTCAAACTAGTACTCTCAACATTTTTTTTTTAAACATAATTACAAGCATCCTTCAGGAGAATCACTGAATTTCTGTTGGGTGTTCTCCAACCCCCTAAATGTGGCAGCATGAGTACCATATTCCCCATCCACTGAACCTAGGAGCTAAAAGGAGGAGGTTGTCATGGATCAATACCTGGTGTGAAAAATGGTGTGACTTTCAGCTGCTGTGCCCACATCAATCACATTATTACCATTAGCTCATCCCTCCACACCAAACAGATCTCTCTCTCTCTCTCTCTCTCTCTCTCTCTCTCTCTCTCTCTCTCTCACTCTGCCAGCTCAGCGGATGCCCCTTGTCACAGCTCCTATTTCAGCCTTCTGAAGTTTCCTAATTGATTGCAATTAGAGCCGGTACTAAGCAAGGGTGGGGGCTGTGGCAGAGATGCTGAGAGAGAGTGTGTGTTTTATTGCGTGTGTGTGTGTGTGTGTGTTTATTAGAAAAAAAGTGAGAGAGGAAGGTAGAGAGAGAGAGTGAGAGGTTGAAATCAATGAGTCTGTTGGAGTAGAGACTGGACTGTACACAACTGTAGATGGCTAGGCAAATGAGGCAGGTGGGGGTGGGTGTGTGGTCAAGGAGACAGACCGTAGTAAACTAAACAAACAAAAAAGAAAACATTAAGACAACACTCTTAATGGACAAATTACATGAATACACATTAAACAAAGACAGAGACATTTCCTGTAAAATGCAAAAGTTTTCAGTCTACAGTATAAAATAAAGCATGCATTTACTATTCCAATATGCTTGGAAGGGGAGACTTTATTTTCTTCCATATTCAGGCATTGCAGTGTATCTGTGTCACAATATTATTAACCATATGGTCCTGACACTTCACTAAAGGTAGATGGAAAACCAGCTACTGAAAGGGGAAAAATGTGTGTTGTTACTGCACATAAAAAATACAATTGCAGAATAGTACACGTTTGTTTTAACCCGTGGTGAACAATGCTGGCTCAACGGAACAACTCATGAGCTATCATTAAAGTGAAGCACATCTTGCATAATCAAGAATGTAGATCATGACGTTAGCCTATCTACCAATCAGTATTACCGGTACACATTAATTTACCAGCATTATGTACATAACGTTCAGATTTACAATGTTTAGGTACAGGTATTTGCATCAGTATTAAAGAAAAAAATGCATGTGCATTAGGATCAAGATAAGAACAAGCAGGAATTGTGATTTTTTTTTTTAAACTTCAAAACAATAGACAATGAGATTAATGAGATAAATTCAAGGAAAACAGATATTAGGTGAGGAAAGTTGGAGCCAAAGAGTAAGAGATAATTTGTAATAGAGAGATAAGACAAACAAGAATAACAATGGAGCCAAAGGCCTTCCATCCTCCAAGTCAACGTACCCAGATCCTCTTTTTTGTCTCATTTAAATTCCTATCCTTTGTCATTGTAATATCCTCTTTACTCCTTCCAGCCTTGCAAACACACACACACACACAAACACACACACACACACGCACACACACACACACACACACACACAGATACACAAACATTAAACGCACAAGCATTGTCCTCCAATAGCAACCAGGGCCAGCCAGCCCAGTGAGGCAAACTCACACAACTTTGCTAATCCCCATCAATGGATACGCACATGCAAGCACTATCAATGTTTGTTGGAAAGATAGGCTCAGGTTTCACCAGACTGGATTTGTCAATGTGACCCCAGCCATGCTGCCGTGGGTGTGGAATAGCAAACAGCTTGTCACAGCATCCAGTGTCTTGTCAGCAACACAGGGCCCTGCTTGCTAGCTTAGTGCTCACTCCTCCCTTGTCAATGTGGCAAGTCAATATTGTTACCTTTAATTCTGGCCCTTGCCTTGTCAGCCAACAATATGAATTGAGTGGCTTCTAGCCCTGATGTGTATTTCAACATTTTATAGCATGAGCATAAGGAGTCGAAAACAAAATGGAAACCCTCAGGTGGACCAAGGGCGACCTATTTGTTCAGATCTGTTGAATATTTTCTCTGATAGAAAATGTTGCATTCCATGGTCAAACTGTCACCATCAGAGTTACAGTACTTAACCAGTGTTGTCAGTAATTCATTTGCATTATTGAATGGCAAAATACTGTTTTAGTGGTTGAATGTTATTCTTGATTAATTTCTGACTTTCAAAGAAGCCCCAGTGAGCGAGCTCAAATTTGGGTAAAAAAATTAATGAATGGCGGGTTGTCCAATAACTGTGTAAAGGATTATACTGCATGAGCATGATCACCAACGCACAAAATGTGCAGTGGAAAGGAAATTTCCCCAAGTGGGAGAAAAATGGATTTTTCCCTCCTTCTTTAAATAACACCTGATCATGTAGTTTTTTTATAGGTGAATTTCCCCCAAAAAAATCTTGGGGGGAAAAAATTCCAAATCAATCTCATGGGCATTCCACTTTAGAGTTATGCCATGTCATATAAACTGGGTTAATACAATTCTTCAGTTTATGACTCCCTTGTCAGCAATTCTCGGTCGGGGCGATGGCGACTGGTGTGGACCTTAATTTGGCCTTGTCAGAGGGCACAGGCTACATATGCACTGTCAACACAGCCTGGGGTTCAACTGATAGAGAGAGAGAGAGTGAGAGAGAGAGAGAGAGAGAGAGAGAGAGGGGTGGAAGGAGAGAGAGAGAGAGAGAGAGAGAGAGAGAGAACCTAGAAAGTGGAGAGGGATCATGCATCATTGGGACTTCGCTCCTCCGAAATGATATGGCTTGTCTTATCATGCCATGTCAACAGTGCTCAGGTCAGAGGTTGCCGTCAGTGATACTAATACTGACTCTGGAACATTGCAAGCCCCCGCATGTCAAAAACACAAAGCCGAAATGACTATGTCGTCACTGCACAGCCAATCCAGTATTCACATTCTACATTACTCCAAATAAGTATTACAATATACAAATGGAATCAAATGAAGTGATCAGTGTTATTTGAAAAATATATATTTAGGGTTACTTTGAAAAGCATTTCAAAATATGATGTGAATGACAATGCTTAATTTCATTACAAAACCAATCTTAAAAGGTTATTCAAAGCGGACACAATTGCATGAGCTCTCCACACTTCATTTTAAACAAAGTTGAGTTTTTTTTTTTCAAACTGAATTCAACTTTTTATGGAGATAACCTAGTCAGATGATATTGCAAAACAACAAACTGCTCCATGCGTTCTGTCTTAAGCACACAAAAAATATCTTAATTCATTCACTTGATGTAGTTATAAAAAATGGCTTTGAAAAATAAATGCATATTCGATGTTTCAATAACAATGCTGCAAATAATATTTCAAACAAAAACCCAAAAAATGTTTACATATGATTTTAACTGCATGTGCAAACTAAAATAGAAGCTGGTCCATTTTTGTATGATCTGTACAATTACCTGTCCAAAATAATCATGTTTATGTACTAAGAACAAGACACAGACTGACTGTGTAACGACGATTAGGGTGACAGGGCGACACAGAGGAATCAAAACACACACTCTCACATTACTAGCGGCCTCACAGGCAAGAGATGCACACACTTGTACAGCTGGCATGGTGAGTCGTCTTACAAAGCACTTTGCTGACCTGAATGGCATTAAGAGAGCTGTAAAGGAACACAGAAAGAGAAGATGAAGAAGAAGTAGAAGAAGAATAGAAGCTTCTCCGTTTTCCCATGTATTTACAGTAGTTCAGTCTTTGAAGCCACACTGGGGGTTAATTGTGAAAATGCCCTTGAGTTAGTCTACCCCCTAACAAGTGGAAATTCACTGACATGAAATGTCAAGATTTAGCTTCTTTAAAATGTGAAAGTTCAGCATTGCAATCTCGCCAATATTAAAATGGTTTAAGCTATGAAATTATCCTTCACTATGAGTGTGTTTTCATAGTTATCCATCGACGTTGTCAATATTCTTTGAAATGCTATGTATATTACTACAGATGCTAACTTTATCTCTGTGAATTTCCAACTGTGACTTTGTCAAACTAGACTGTGGTCCAGCAAAACATAAATAAAATATATGACTAATAAAATGTGTAAAAAAGCAACAAAAAAGGTGTATCTGTTTCACTGTGCAGCTGTGTAATATTTATTGCTCACTTACATTTCACCACTGGCCATAAACCAAAGCTACAGCAGTTGCCAAAACATTCAGACTAAAAGTTTAAGGATGACGAAGAGTAAACAAGCAGACTACAACTATTTTTGAATGATGAATTGATAAATATTTATTTATATTAAATCTTTGGGAGACTGGACTCATATATTTGTCTACAATAGGTGTCAGCAATCTGTGTGACATGGCGTGCCACTTTGAAATTTTCTTCTCAACGAGTGTGCCATGATCCGCTTTAACGCAAAGTTAAATTATGACACAAAATACAAAAACATTTCCAACATACCCAGATACATCCGGCTTCCCATGCTTTGCAATGTAATACGCAATGCGATAACTAGCTTCCTTTCCGTGACTTTTAACAACAACTTTGAGGGAGCTAGCTTGTTTACTATACCTGGACACAGCACGTTCAATTGACTCTGGTTCTCTGAAAGTCTTCTCGTGCTTCGCCCTAGTTTTTGCCTTTTAAGCAGCCGGCCCTGCCATTGTTGACATCTGTAATACTCGGGTCTTTGGGAATGTTGGCGGGACCGCGGATACAGCGCTGCAGAGATTGTGGACGGGAGCTGTTACTCAAGCCCTGTAAGGACTATTCCCATATTTGGAAGTGCTGACATAGCTTATGGACGTCGCAGCCTACAAGGTAGTCGGCAGGCTTTCCCCCCTGAGTGGACCACTTCGTGGTGTATTTCAGGCTGAGCAGGTATATCATTTTTCTACTGTCCCAAAGTTCAGATTAGTGGGATACCGCAATTACTTTGCCTCCTCCATTTCCCCCTTGCCTTACAGTACAAGTCCGCCGAAATAGTGCTCTTGAATCACTCTACCAGCCCTTCACCTGAGGCTTTCTGACGTCACTGCGACGTCACTCCAGAATATAATTTTTTTCTATTTGAGGGTGTGCCACGTCGTGTCTGCCTCCCTGCACTTGCCGCACCATCGGTATGGTAACATCCGTATTACCACCACCTCAGCACATACACTATCCCCTAAGTCCTAAAGCCTTCCTTGTTATACATGAATGAGAAAGTGGTCGGCGGTTTAACTCCCAGCGTGCCAGTGTTTATGCCATCGAGTGCCACCCATGGCACGTGTGCCAAAGGTTGCCGACCCCTGGTCGACAATGTCACCAGACATAATTAAGACCCTCGCTGAATTTCAGGAGTTTTTCATTTCATGTACCTGGTGTCAGTAGTTTGTACATATGTATCACAGTAATTAGATTTTTGTGACTGTGGAACACTTCAAGACAAATTTTGTGTTTTAATTAAGTGTGAGGGGGAATAATAATAATTCTTATAATTATATGTGTAAATAGTAGCTAAAGTGAAGCTACTAGCTAAAGCTAAAGCATAAGTGAAGTCTTTTCGTCAAAGAAAAAAAGCAAGATCCTGCTTTAGAGCTTTCCTGAAACTAGGGTGTCAGACAAACTATTTTCTGGGAAGCTCTTATTTTTTGGACCTAAAAAAATGCTTGTATTATCTCAGTTGTGTATATTCTCCCATTGCACCATGATTCCCACCTTTTTACACAGTCTCTGAAAGGTCATTGACTAAAATGTCAGTCACTCTGTTCTCTACTGTTTGGTCTCAGTTTTTATGCAGACATCTACAAGTCAGTTATTACACATTTCACCAGTTATTACCATAAGTATAATACCCATTTACAGCCAAAAAAATTGGTAGCTATGAAGTAAATGTCATTTTTCTAAAGGTCAGAAGCAATATTTTTGAACAAGACTATAGCAAAATACACCAAAGGACTGAAAGTGTCATGCTTTAAGCAATTGACTTTCATTTTTTGCAAAACCCAAATAAGGTCAACCTTCTTCAGCAAGATCTTAAAACATTCCATTTATCTTGTGCAGTAGCTTGCTCTGAATCATTACGCAAACAGAAATGTTCATACAAACTATTATTTTTTGTAAAACTTAACAAGTGACATCTGTTAAAGCTATTCTTCAAGTGAATAAACACTGAGCATTAATGTTCAAAGCATTGCAGCGGTCCCAGACTTCCATGTATGTAACCTTACAGTCTTGAACTATCAATATGAAGGTATGGCATCGGCGTGCATGGAATCTGGATATATTGCTTCATGTGCGTCCACTCTGTCGGGGTATGTATTGGACAGGTGTGTGTGCGTGTGTGTGTATGTTGGGGGTTATGTATGTGCATGTTTTCTGGACAGAGGAACTCTAGCCGCCTTTACTGAATCTTTTCAACACCCGCCACCTCACATACACACACACATATGCACATAAAGCCTCCTACCGCTGACACACACGTCACCATGGCCACAAAATACGGCCATAGACAGGCGACTGACATGGAGGCAGAGAGCACCACAGTGACAGGCCAGTGGAGGTTAGGACCAACTCTTGCTGGGATCGCCGCTTGAATCAAATGATACAATTTTGATTTCCAACTCAGGATGTCAAACACTGAAGTGAGGAGTCATGAACACGTAAGGACATCTCTGCTCATACAGTACCCATCTGTATTATACAGTGTTTGCATCATACTGAGAGGTGTTTTTAATCTGAACTATCAAGTAGCCAAATAAGGCACCCCAATCACTGTTCAACATGAGTAACAGCAATGAAGTCCACAGTAATGAACATTAAATTAATTAGTATTTATTTTGCTGTTATGAGCCTCTTTCTTTCAAATCACTCTTTAATCTCTTTCAAAGTGCTCATTGTTGTATAATATACAACCTCTGTGAATGCATGCTTTATCATCATTTATGGATATTTATTTAATTACATTTTTTTAATTATTATTATTGCTAGCACCAGTGCAACAAAACAGTCTATGTCTGTGTATTACTAAAATCTGTAGAATAATTTGAGAAAATTATACAGGTTTAGGCATAACAACAGTATCTTTAGCAGTATCATTGAGCTTATTCACAAGAAAATTACCTTGGAGAAGATGAAATGTCAGCACGATCCTCCTCTTCACCCTAATGAATAGAAATCACAGTCAGTTACATTATAGCAACTTTATATAAAGGATTTGAAAATCAGAAAAATCAGGATTTAGCCTTGCAAAATTCTTACTAAAAGCTTAAGCAATGTAATATGCAATGCGATAGCTTGCTTATTTTCCATGACTTTTAACAACAACTTTGAGGGAGCTAACTTGTTTACCTAACAACATTGATATTTGCCATTTCCGTCGACAAGCCTTCCTCTCCTCCTATTAAAAGAATAATTCTGAAATACAACAAAGCTGGCATAATTTTGAATTTGGACACGGGGTCATAAAAAATGAATACATTTAGCTTAAAAATAGATTTTAGGGCTCAGATCCTCGCAGTCTGAGAGAAGCCACCTTCCTGTCAATATGAGATCATTATATTTTTTTCATCAGTCTTTTGACCTTTATTAATTCCTATATAAATAAGAGCCATATGCAGACAGGTCAAAACCAAAATGCATGCTCCCAGAATTAGTGAGGTCTTCTTTCCGCATTCATTTTTTTTGCCTCCTTCTTTCCATCTGGCTTCCATTCTCTCCACCTGCCCATCATTCTGCAGCCAGGGACAGGTGAGCCTATTACACGCTTTTCACACTGTCTGCTACCATGCACAAGCGCACGCACACGCACACACGCGCACACACCCACATGCAGTCGGCTCACTTCATGGTAACTTAGCATGCAACACACATCAAGCCAAATCGTCCGCGTTGTAAAACGGCTGTTACTGCAGCCACGTCACAAACCCGATGAAGCAGTCTGGTGCCGGATATAAAAGCTGAAATAACTCCATTACAACAGAATAGCCAAGGTTTAACTAGAAGAGCTACCAGAGGATAAGATGGGCTGAGCCCTGAAATTGAGCATTTGAGATTTTAGAGGGAAAAAAATCCAACTCAATAAAACTTCAAATGCTGTCACTCAGTTCAAAAGTCAAATGTCCCAATCAAGTCCATGAGGAGTTTTCCTCTGTGTCGGTTTGTTCGTGGTACAGTGTTGTGTGTGGTTAACATGCCAGCCGCCCAGTCATAGGTTCTGGGTTCAAATCCAAGCTCCGGCCTTTCTTTGTGGAATTTGGATGTTCTCTCTGAGCCTGCATGGATTTTTCCCAGGTACTCCATATTTCTCCCACATTTAAAAAAACAAATTGCTTTTGAATATGACATATTTGTTTTTCTATATGGGGTCAACTGGGATAGGCCCCAGCTCACTCATGACCCTGAACAGGATTAGCGGTAGAAAATGGATGGATGGATGGATGGATTTGTTTGATGGACTTGTTTCCCTAATACATTCCATCAGTTACCATACATTCCATCACTTCATTGAGGACTGCAGACCAAATGTTTCCTGTTGGCCCAAAGATGTTTATAAGCTGAGGTGATCGTGACCTCTCAGTTGCCAAACTTTGCAACAAGATGTTGTTTATTATGTTTGTCGTTTTTCTGTACATTTTATTTTACTATTCTTGGACGATTTTCGTATTTATCTGTTGGTGTTTTATCTCAATGTATTTTATTTTTAAAATATCTTGGTCACAGGTATTGTAAAAATATTGTAAAAAATATATATTATTGCTTGGTTTGTTCTTGTGTAGCTTCCTAACTTTTTGATGTATAACATTAAGGGTTAATAGTACAAGAAAATAGGTAAAAATTGAAAGAACACAAAAATATTTTATTTATATTTATTTAAATGCGTTAATAGTATTTGAACAAGATATTATCTAGGTTCACACACATTTATGTCACTTAGTTTCATCCAAATATGACCTAGCTGTCATTCTACAGTAAATGGCATTTGGGAGCAATAAAAAACAATCCAATTAAATCTACTCACATACAGTATTTAGATCTCAAATATAATCACATTGTGCTGAAATTTGATGTGGTGAAATAGTATCTAAATAGCTTAAAATGAGGTTAAATTCCATAATTTTTTTGTGAGGTGAAGATAATGTTAAAATGTAATATGCCAGCATGACTTCACTAAGATATAAGCCTTGAATGTCTATGCTCTCTGGCTGCTGTTGTTTATTTTCAAAAACCTCAATTTCTACCTGCCAGCAAGGCAGGAAGGAGAAAAAAAGAGCTGCAGGTGGCATGCAGACGCTCTGGTGCAGCAACACCTTGGGGATTTCTAACATCACCTTTTAAAGACACACACTATCTGCATCTCTACTCAACATGGATGTCTTTTGCTTGCACCAGTACATTCATATTCATCTTGTTTACTTCAGACTCTTAATTTTTATAGATCAACACTTGTTCAATCCTCCAATGACAGGACATAAAGAGGTCACACAAGCAAAGAGCACAAAACATTATGTGCCAACATAAAACAAACAAGAAAATCAGCAAAAGCAAATCCCTCAGGCCAGTGTGTAGTCCCTTGAATGGAAGTTGGCAGCATTAGTTGGCTGGTCTAAAAGTATTCATAGAGAATATATTATTTTGCAAGAAAATAGCAAGCCCCTCTGCCCCCAAACAAAAGAAAAAAGAGATGAAAAGCTAAATATATAGAAGAAAAGTATAGACAGGATTAAAGTAGATCAGCGCTAATTACACTCTCAGACATCTCATACATCTTCACAACATGCCAAAATCCGTGCAATTTTTTTCGTTTCCTAATAGTCAGTCATAACTCAGCACCATTGCAGCGTGTATGTGGGGTATTGCTGGAATGGCACAATTATTTTTGGTTCAAGCACTGAATTGTTAATCAAATTGACATACAAGAAGTGATACAGGTGAGATTAGGGCTAAAATGTAGGAGTGGGAAAAAATCTATGAAACCACTATCATTTTTGATACAAATGGAAGCTCTGGTGTCTGATCTATTTTCTAATAAATATACAGTACATGTGTTCAAGTGCCATAATTTCAACTTTTATTAAAATGTGTGTTTTAGAGGAAGACGTTTAGCCGGATTTGATTGTAGTATTTTGTTGAATCTTTTGCTTAGACCAAAACTTCATTAGGAACCAGAACTTAAAAGCATTGCTCAATATGGGGTCACAAAATTGGAATTGGTCCAAAATGGGCTCAAAGCCAGCAAATCCCATCTTTTGATCATGAATCCACTAATGCGACATCAGACAATCTGGAGAGGCTCTAATTCAAATGAAATTCAAATGAGAGCCTGTTGCTTTACTAGTATCAATGTGTATATGCATGCACTACTAAAATCAAGCACTAATTAAATACGTGAAAAAAAACAAAAAGAAAAAAAAAAACACTTAATCCAGGTGTTTTATCACCATGCTCCATGACATTCAAAGAGATGTCATGGCAACAAATGGGAAAATAATTGTTTTCTTGAACAAAGGCAGTTTGCTTTCAGAATAGGTGGTAGAGTAGACAATGATGAGGACATTTGGAGGAATAAAGGGGAGGCTGCTACAATAAATCAATGAACCATAGGAGCCACTACAAAAGTACAGTGCACTGCACAAAAAGCAATCTGAATCAAGCCAATTCCCCAATTCTCTGTTTCAACTCTGTTCATTTCCAGTTTTGTTTAAGGCAGTGCTATTACTAGTGATAGGGATTCAGTGAAGAGGAAGCGAGCTAAAAGTGATATCGACATAGACACTCAAAAACTACAATACAATGATAAACATATACAGTATACAATTAATTTACACATGTATATACCTGGTTCTACAAACATTACTAATTTGCTAAAAATCTCACAATATGGTGAATTATGCCTGATATGAATATGAAAAAAAAATCTGCAATGCACTGAGTCCGCATTAGGTGAACCGCGATAAAGCGAGGGAACACCCTATACCTAATGAAATGTCCCAGAAGCGAATAGAGAAAAAAACAGTTTTGGAATGACGCTGAGCAAAGAGGTCAGTAAAGAGGTCTCAATCCTTGCTTAAGGCCTGTCAGACTCAAAGATGGCACAGGATTCCATTGATTTATCACAACCAGTGATTGAGTGGTGCTCACACTAAGAAACTCAACCATGTTTTATTGAAGCAACAATGACATTAGACAAATGCTTACTTCGGTATTTGTGTGTATGACACGCATTCAAAACTTCACAATCACTTTTTACTGTATAAGGGTTTATGCCACTAAACTGAAACTTTAGAATGAGTGAGTTCAGGTATACCTAAGAGATCCTGGTTGTTGAGCTGCACTGAAAACAGAGATGTCTTGTCTCAAACCAGTCTTGGACAATTTATATAGAGGGTAGATTTTGCGTGCTGCAGTCTATCCCAGCTATCTTCGGACGAGAGGCGGGGTACAGCCAGCCAATCACAGGGCACATATAAACAAACCACCATTCGCACTCATTCCCACCTACGGGCAATTTAAACTCTTCAATTAACCTACCCTGCATGTTTTTTGGGATGTGGGAGGAAACCGGAGTACCCGGAGAAAATCCACGCAGGCACAGGGAGAACATCCAAACTTCACACAGGCGGGGCCGGGATTTGAACCCCGGTCCATAGAACTGTGAGGCAGATGTGAAAACCAGTCGATCACCGTGCCGCCATGCCCATTACAATTGATCAATATTAAATCCAAATTGGCTTTTAAATCAAATGTGTAATAGTCCCTATTTTGAACCCATGGCACATAGTTATACCTTGTTTGAGACACTTGAATGGAACACAGTTCATCTTACAGTTGAAAGCTATACTACTGTATATATAGCTGTATAATCACAGGCTGGCTTAACAAAATTTACAAAACAAAAGTTTAACAAAATATTACAAATCTCAAGTATTTACAAAGTTAGCTATATAATCACAACAAAGTGACACGTCTAATAGCATTTTTTTGTAAGCAAATCTGAGAATTCTCACCTAAAATTGAGGTGTAAAGCGTGATAATTAACTACTACTACCAAGCCGCTTCACTTTCCTTTAGTAGTACAGTATAATGCTTATAATGCAAGCGATATTGTATTTTCACCATGTTTTACAATTTGGGATAAAAACATTGCAATCTTTCCAGAAGGAGTCAATGTCACCATTTTCAATTTCAAGACAAAATCCATACTGTATTAGGTGTATGTGTGATTAAAAGTTGACATTTGAGAAATGGGAATCAATGTTGAACTGATAAGGCATAACAACAAAGTCAGCAAAGCTAAAAAAGAAGAGCATTATCTTTAAAAAAAAGTATTCACACCCCTTCACATTTTCCACATTTTGCTATGTTACAGACTTGCTCTAAAGCTGATTTGGGTATAGTTTTCTTTTTGAAAAAAATCTACATAAAGATATCCCATAATCCATCCATCCATCCATTTTCTGAGCCGCTTCTCCTCACTAGGGTCGCGGGCGTGCTGGAGCCTATCCCAGCTGTCATCGGGCAGGAGGCGGGTTACACCCTGAACTGGTTGCCAGCCAATCGCAGGGCACATAGAAACAAACATTGTCATGTTGGAAGGTGAATCGACGCCCTAGTCTGAGTTCCAGAGCACTCTGGAGCAAGTTCTCTTGAAGAATTTCTCTATATTTGGCAGCTGTCATCTTAGCCTCTATGCGGACTAGTCGCCCAGGTCCTGCAGCATAAACACAGCCCCACAGCATGATGCTGCCACTACCATGCTTCACAGAAGGGATGGTGTTAGCCAGGTGATGAGCAGTGCCTCTTCTTCTCCAGATATGACACCTGTAATTCAGGCTAAAAAGTTCTATTTTGGTTTCATCAGACCGGAGAATTTTGTTTCTGCAGGTCTGAGAATCTTTAAGGTGCCTTTTGGCAAATTTCAAGCGAGCTGCCATGTGCCTGAGAAATGGCATCCGTCTGGCCACTCTACAACAAAGGTCTGATTGGTGGAGTGCGTTAGCAATGGTTGACCTACTAGATGGTTATCCTATCTCCGCAAGGGAACACTGGAACTCTGCCTTAGTGACCATAGGGTTCTTGTGCACCTCTATGACCAAGGGCCTTCTTCCCCGGTTACTCAGCTTGGTCAGACTGCCAGATCTAGGAAGGGTCCCGGTGGTTCTAAACTTCTTCCATTTCCAAGTAATTGAGACCACAATCGGGACCTTCAATGCTGCTGAAATTCTTTTGTATCCTTTCCTCAGTGGAAATCAGATCCAGCTGAGCTTAGGTTTGCGTGGTATAGCAAAGGGTGTGCATACTTATGTACCTATTATATTTGAAGGTTTATATTTTTCATAGATTTACAATGTCATAGAAATGTCTGAAAATATGTTTTAACTCCATCATTATGGGATATTTTATGTCGATTCTTTGTTGGTCTGTTAAACATGAAGGAGTTTGAAGGCATTCTGGTGGCACTGTATATATATATATATATATATATATATATATATATATATATATATATATATGTGTGGATAGATAGATAGATAGATAGATAGATAGATAGATAGATAGATAGATAGATAGACTATTATAAATAAACTATATTGTAAAATGAAATATGTATGATATGAATAAAATATTTAGAATGGCTCATTGGTATCTGATAAAATTACAGGCAAATCCTACATGTTGGTGTTTGTGTGAGATGTAAATATGAAGCTGGAAAGGGCTAAAAGAGGGGAACGGAAAGACAATTAGTGAATGTTGCAAATATTTTACTAATAAGGGAGCGACAAATCAAAGGGTCAAATGGATTGATATTTGCAAAGATCAAGAAGCCTTGATGTAGAGAAAAGTGGATTGAGACAGAAACAGGAGGAGAAATGGACTAAAAGTGTCTTGAATGTCTATCAGAAGGAGGCGGGAGTAATTTGACGGCTGGCAGTTATAGCTGAGACTTAGAGTTACAAAAATGGCATGAAATTGACATGAAAATGAAAGGATGCAAGGGGAAAAAGCCAACGTGCAAAGGCACCTGAGGCTTGTTTGGGCTTGGGAGAGGTTGGCTCAGCCTGATAAGATACTCGCCACCTTATCTATGACGGTCAGACTGCTCACACACTTGCTGTGAACACACAATCTGAGATATGAATAAACATGAAGCAAACACAGGGCATCCTTTGGCCACAGAACACGGTAAGAAGATTGGCAGACAGATGTTTGGGACCACTGAGTCAGATATCTGTTCTGTGCTTGGTCTGTTTATGGATTGGCGATCATGTGTGCATTGGGCACATGTGATAAGGGAGATAAATGATCATCATTGTCTTGGTTCTTTAAACTTTGGTTAATAAATTTAATTGACATAAACATTCAAACCATTACAGTGTTGGAGGTAAACTCATTTGACACATTGACATGTTCTCACAATTCCTCATTGAAAGTTATTCTCAAGCGTTTAACAAAGCAGTCAGCAACCAATTGTTCAATTACTCGGACCACCATGGAGCTATGCATTCCTTGTACTTTAACTGAAGTGCCCTTGAGCAACTGTTCACAACTGTAACGGGTTAAATCCAGAGGTCAAATTTTGAGAAATGCATGTAAATGGAATCCTAGTAAATCACGTGCAAACCAACACCGCACACAATATGTTCTAGCGAACCCCTAATTTAGCGCTCTCATTTTGGGATCTCGGTAAATTAGGCCCTAAGAGTTCGTACAAACTGTATTCTGTAACTACTGTCATGCACAAGGTTTATGTTTCTTGTTTTTATGTAGGGCAACCCAAAGTATCGTGACAGGGCTGTGACAATGCTTGACCTGTAGGTTTAGGGCCTTGTGAAGCCCATTGCAGAGGTGGTCCTATTAGAAGATCAGATCACGATAGTGAAAAAATAGGTATAAGAGGTATCCTGCACTAAATGATTTAAAGCTGCGGCCATGTCATACCAGAGCCAATTTGCTGTCAGTAGAGGTTGCAAGAGGTTAGTTGGGAAGCATTTACTGAGAGGCCAAACAGGTTGGTTGGATAGTATAAAGAAACATCCACCCACACCGAATACAGTTCAAGTCCAAGTGGAAGGGAACAGCTCACAAACATCATATACTGTAAAATATATATATACAAACTGGTGTATTTTTTTTAACTAATGATATTAATTCAGAGCATCTGTGGTAAACCTTACATTGGGTGATGGGATATCTGTTGAGCAGTGTACATCACCGCGTCAGATAGTGTAAGTACCGACTCCCAAAGAAGATGAGCACTGTTACATTTACAATATAAAACCAATCACCATCATAATCCATCGTCATTACTTTGGCCGTGAGTCTGGGACAGAGATTGGATTTTTATTCCCTGGTTTCTTGACGTAAAGGCAATGAGAGGCAATCTAATGATTCAATGATCATCTAAAACCATAAATGTTAATTAACAGCCTTGGCTCCTGGACATTCATTTATCTGAAAGGGAGGATCATAAAAAAAAAAAAAGAGTAAGGGTGCTGTATGTCAAGTATATGTGAGGATATATGATTGTATATATGTCTGTTTGTGTGTGCATGCGTGCGTGTTTTTGCGGCATCACATGTGAACCTCCAAAACACACCAAGGGCATGTGGTAATGAAAGTGTCCCAAAGGCTTTGCCGTCCTTTGCTAATACAGGCCGTCAGCACAATAACGAGGTAGTTAAACCACGACAACATAATCTAGCTATGCAGGGTCAAAGTCAACAAAGTCACACCATGACCCCCTAATTGAGATGTAGGGACATAGACAAACAAGAGAGACACTTTAACATCATAGTGTAAATCCAGTCTGATCCAATGCATGGGCCATGATTTAAGTAAATGTCCATTTCCTATGATATCTTGACTCTGTTATTCATGAAGTTAAACTGCTGCTTGATAGAAGAACTGACACAAAAAAATGATGGGCCAACAAAATCAGAGCTAATAGTATCATTTAACTCGAGGTGGGCAAACTACGGCCCGTGAGCCACATCTGCCCCGTTGATCGGTTCAATCCAGCCCGCCAAAGATTTGTACAGAATCACCCATATCATGACTACATTAATTTGACCTTGTCCTGTAATGGCGAGTGGTTCCACCAGGTCGTGCTGTAATGCCCAGTGGTTCCACCAGGTAGCGCAGTAGGTACAGTGATACGTACACTTGACTTTGACTGTTCTGTTTTTATTCTGCTACTGCTCTGAACCCTTCTTCAACCATGAGTGGGCCAAAGAAAAGCAAAGTTGACAGTGAGTGCCGACTGTTTACTATAGAATGGACTACTAAATACTTTTTCACTGACGTCCGGTCAAAGGCTCTATGTCTAATTTGTTAAGAAACCATTGCGGTTTTAGAGGAATATAACATCGGCCGTCACTTTTCTACCAAGCATGCTGATTATGCAAACAGCCAATCAACGCAGGAACTGATTGCTACGGCTAAGCGGTTAAAATAAACCTTGCAGGCTCAGCAAAACACATTTATCTGACAAACTGCCATCCAAGATTCAGTCACACAAGACCCTGAAACAGCGCCACGGGAACTGCAGATGGAACTGATTGATCTCCATTGTGACACTGTCTTAAAAGAGAAGTTCAACTCTCAAACTAGATGAGTTTTATGCTTCATTAAGCGCCGACAAATTTCCAAATATGCAGAAGATGGCACAGAGGATGCTGGTGGTGTTTGGCTCTACATATGTGTGTGAACAGACTTTTAGTGTGATGAACACCAACAAAACATCCTACAGATCCCAGCTGAGTGATGAACACCTCAGATGTGTTCTGATAATTGCCACAACAAAACTAACACTTTGATGCACTGGCAAAAAAAAAAAAGGTGATCAACAAAACAACACTGTTCCCATCAAAAGTAAATCTAAGTATTAACACTACAATGCCTTTTTTGTTTGTTTTTGTTTATTTTTTATATGTAAGCATCTGGTCCTGGATTGGCCCGCCTGTAAAATTTGAAAAGTCAATGTGGCCATGGAATAAGTTCCTATTTTTTAAGCCAGCGATTCTCAACTGGGGACCCAAAAGTGGGTCGTGACCCATTACCAAGTTTACCAAGTTTCCACATGAAACATATGAGGTAAGCGACAGGAAATGTAGCTGCCTCGTGCTTTAGCCACTAGTTTACGCTGCAAACAAATACAGTGCAGCTCAACCTTTGGTTAACGGACGTCAGGTGAGCAATATGCTTTTTGCAGTACGTCAAACTCATTTGAAATGGCTTTTGTAAATATAACATATGTGTTGTCAGAGGCTTTTTTTAAACAAGTTCTTTATTGTTCTTAACTTCTGTAAAAGTGGGTCGCAACTTTGTAACAAATAGAAAATGCAGATCCCTAGGTGATAATAGTTGGGAACCACTGGTTTAAGCCATCAATGATATATTATGAAGCTAAATTTATTGGTTCCAGTTGGTTAAAGAAGCTTTGTTTGCTTTTAGGTACTGAATAACGTTATAAAGTATAAATAAAGTTTCACATTTTGTATTTTGAAGCTTTGTGAGACTTCATGTCATGCCTGATCTGACTGACTGTATCTTCAAACAATTTGATGCAGAATAATTCTCACATTTCTATTTTAGTAACTCTTATTTTTGGGTGGGTTTTGTGTCTTGCTCAACGGCAACTCAGCAGCTCTCAGGAAGTCTACTGGCATCCTTCAAAAAAAATCAGTCCCAATTTCCATGCTTTGGCTCGCAACTGGATTTTAAATTTGAACCTACCCTTCAAATGCTCCCCCCAGAGGTTTTAAAGAAATAAAAGAATATGATATTTGCTGCTATAATCTCCATTGATTTGTTCCTTCTTTTTTAGCATCACATCTTTATGAGCCTTAGAAATCATTGTATGTAAGGGGAAGCCAAACTTAATGTACTGGAGATGACTGATGATTTTAGTACTGATCATTGAAAACAATCTAAATAGAGGCGACTCATAACTTTTCTTTCCTAGTTTCAATTTCTCCTCTCCCCCATCTATCAATGTATCCATCTTGCCGCATTTACTACTTTTCCCTCTCCCACTCGTTTTCCTCATATCTATCTAAATGTAATCAAGGACATTTCAGGTTGGTGTAGCATCCTGACCATAAAGATGTTTTACAGCTGAACCCCGCCTCTTTCGACCCAGCTTGTCCAAACAGATAGGAGAAAAGCTCTCGTGTCAGAGTCATGGTTCAGTGGTTTCTAATTATGTGCTCCCTGTAGGAGCTTGGTCAGAATATTTCATAGAGACCTCTGAGAGCGATAAGACAGAAGGGTTTGAAGGACTGAACGAAACACTGTGAGATTACTAAACAGTCACCATGGGAGTATTGGGATGAAGTATCACATTTCTTCTGTGAATTTTGCTGCTTTATTGCAGCTTTGTCCGAGAGTAAGATTATTGTAATATCTGAACTCTCATCTTTCGAATAGAAAACCTAGTGCTTGGTCAGTGCGCATATTTGCTATTGCACAGTGAAAGGTTTAAAAAAAAAAAAAGTTTGCCTCCTAGTAATAGTGTGATAATTAGGGGAGCTTCTTGACCTTGTAAGGACAGCTAAATGAGCCCCACGTAGAGTATGCACCCTTCGGAAGATGAAATAGTACATAGAGCCTCTTCTCGGAGCCCTTACATGACCGGTGTCATTAATGTTGGTGTGCTCCTGCCAGCTGTAATATTTCCTGCGGTCATTAGACCATCTGGCTTCCTGTCATCTCACTATCTCTTTTGTTTCACTACAAAGTCAATGTCAGTCCATTCTATTTTACTCTTTTTTCTATCATTTTCCCCATTTATAGTCCATGGTGCCTTAATATTATAAAGTCCTAAAGGTCATGCAATTTGACTCGAAAGTGGCGCAAAAACTTTTCATTGTGTTTATTTTTTTGTTACATACAGTATTGTAGCAGATATGCTCCCACAATTGGAGGTGCCACAGGGACTCCCACTTGATTACCCCATTCCTCCACGCTGCCCTGCTGTGAGATGGCCACTAGGACAATGCCTGGTGTACGTCAAGTGGACCTTAACCTAATTAGCAGCTTCCCGTCAAATCTTGATTCCTGGCTTCAAAGGGCTCCTTCCCTGACCAAAAGGTCAAGGGACCCTCCCTCCAAGAAGACTATTTGGTTAATATTCAAACATGCACGTAAGGCGCCACCCACTGGCGTTGAGAGGAACTGCAAGGTCGAACCCGTGGACTCGCCTTTGATGTTTGTTAACTGAAGATAAAATGTCTGTTTTAATATTTCATGAGCGCTGCAGAAATATTCCAAATGTATGCCTTGTCTGTGTCAGTGTCTCTGGGGTATTTAACTGTTTACCTTGTCCCTCTAGTCTTGTGTTTTTTCCTCTCTTCTTACCTTAGTGGCAGCTCGCCAGCCAGGCTAGCCATCGGCCACCCCTCCCCCGTTTCCCCTTTCTTTTGTGCGGCACACGGCTTGGTAACCGCGAGCCGGGATAGAACCGACATGGCTTCCCAGCCTAACCGTGGGCCTCCACTAAGCGATTAGAGCAGCTACTATGAAGGGGCCAGGTATGCTCCCAGCCAAGAGGTATCGCTCTGAAATTGCCAGCCACAAAAAGAGGCAGGAAGAGAGATGTCCGGTTCTCCCAAGAAGGCATGACGATGAGCCATTTTTTCTTCTCCCGCCTCTTTTATTTTGCTTTATTTTTCTACATCTTTTTCATCTGTAACCAAATCTGTCGCCTTGCTTCCTGAGCCACTTCCAGAGAGAGATTACCACCCACAATCTTGAATTTTGGTCGTGAGGAAACATGGCAACTTTGCCAGAATACAATATTAGTGCCTAATAATTTCGGGGAAATTACTAGTTTCAAACAAAATCTCTACTTTGTCCTCTCTGTGTCTCCCGTCCGCACTCAATGCAGTATGCGCTCACGTTTCCAACTTTGGTCCAATATACGATGTTCTATTCCCCTTTTCGTACGCCGATTTTCCTTCCTTCTACCATTATTAGTGTTATTTTCTTTCCTTAGTTAGACTCCCTTTGTGTGTTTCCCTCTAGATCCCTTGTAAATGTCATTAAATATGCCATACAATTCCACTCTTGGTTGTATTTTGTGCGTGTGTCCTGAGTTTAAGTAAACCTCGGTCATTTAGAACTCAAAACTTCATTAAGGTGTATCAACCTTCAGATTACGAGACTGATAAAAAGGTTTCTCGTCATATTTCCTAAATTTTATACAGGAAGTCCTCGAGTTACGACGTACTCGACCTACGATGTTTCGACTTTACGACGCCCATGCCTTGTCCGCCATTTTGTCCCCAGCACCATAGTGTTTCTGCTTAGCTAGTGCATAGTGCTTGTCTGTGTTTGTGCGCCGGGAGTATCTTTGCCTTTTTCGCCCTCCTTTTTTCACACTCTCAGCAGTAATGGTAAGTACAGCAACTTTTTTTTAATTTTAATGTATTTTAGTTTCTTTATAAGAAGTGTTATCCTTTCCTGCTACGGTCACCTGTTGGTCGGGAGACGCATGGGAGACGCCTTCTCCAGTGCCGAGGTTGTCCTCCTCGGGGTTAACTCCCTTCCCTCGTTGCATAGCTGAGCTGGGTGACGGCAACAATAAAGGTACAAAGCACCGGTTTGCTTCTTTAATGGCTTTATTAGCTCATCTGCACATTCAACGTCAACGGGTCCTCCGCTAATCGCTACTGTTCCCCGGTCGCCGTCACTACACTTGCCATTGTACACACTCGCACGTGTGAGCACTCCTTCCTCCGTCACAGTCCCATCTCACTCACACATCGACGCCCACGGCCACACACACTGAGCTTGCTGTCACAATCATGTGGTACAATACCCGTAACAGAAGTATTTCGACGTAAATTCCGACTTTAACGGTGAAATCAGACTTATGCAGAAATTCGGGTTACGTCGCCAGCATAAGAACGGAACTCGTTCGTAAATCGAGGACTTCCTGTACATAAAAAGTGACGTGTTGCCCTTTTCAAGCCATTAGTTTGATTTAAACAATTAAACTTAAAATTACGGTAAACCGGAAGTAACGCAAGTGTCGCTTCCGGCTTATTATTTTCTCCTAAATGAATTACATTTTTAGTTGACCAATATATGCTACAGTATATTCCAAAAAAGGACCAGCCTCATTAATGGGTGTAAAGAGATGTAAAGAAATAGAAGAACATACAGTGGAATACAAGTTACCTAAAGTAAGCAGAATCAAATACATAGCAAGGTCCAGCATTACCGAATAGTTTAATGCCCTGTGTATAAAATGTAACACTGCTGAACCAGGAGTTGACCAATGGTAGCCATTGTGATGAGCAAGCAGAAGGAGCAGCAAGTGCATATGGCATGAATAACACTGAAGTCAACTGTATAAATTAAGCGCTAGTGCTAGCTAGTACAGCTTTCCTAGCTCCTTATCCTTCAGTATATTGTCTGCACAGGGCACCTTTTGGCATGTGGAAGCACATTATTCTAAAACACGTTCAGAATGTATTTATGGTAACATGACGATAATGTTGTCAAATAACCACAAGTGAATGATATGTGCATGGCATCTGCAAATCCCTGACCATTAGACCATATTTTTTCTTAAGAAGAAGACCCGCCATAATAAAGGTCTCAGCGCCTCATGGGAGGAAGCGCTCTGCATCAAAAAAGAATTATTAAAAAAAAGAAAAACACAGGGGCTGATTTGATTGGCCATGATTGCTGCCAGCCCATACACCCACTGCTAACGTAAATAATTAAATGTTCCCTGTGTCTCACATGTAGGCCTTGTTTTTGCGTCTCATGAGATTAGGGGGCGAGCAAGGAGCTGAGCGTTATGACAATGAAACAGAGCACACTCCATTATGTCTTTGGAAATCCATTTAAAGCCAACTTTACAGATTTAAGGAGGGTAGAAGAAGCTCCAATACAGACACGCCACAATCTGAGTTAATTTAAACAGAAATCAAGCAGAAACTATTGGATTTTGGATTTAATGGTGTTTTCTTTTTCAACTAAATTAGCAAAGTAACCTTTAATAACTTTATAATGCTTATGATATAAAAGTAGAGGTTTCCAAAATTATTGGGGTCTAGTGTCAGCAGAATCCATGCTGCGGCAAGATGATACTACTGTTTGTTTTTAAACTAATATGTGTACAGCATTGTGTGAATTGTAATTCTAGTGGGAGTGCCAAACCCCATGAGAGTCCTGTATTTTGAATATACAGTAAAGCCTTTGCATATTAAAAATAACCAAAAGTCATCTGCAGCCGTTAGGAAGCAGTGGGAAATCATAATCTTTCCTGACTGAGGTTATCTGTGTTGTACATTATGCTTAATAATCACTAACATGTACCAACTTCCCGAATAGATTTTACTCAAGGGTACCTTTATTATGTTTTATACCATACTTTGATCCACAAACTTTCTTGCAATAATGGTACCGATATAACACTGCATTGACTCTAAATTGAAATAATTTACCAACGACTTGAGATGATAAATCAGTAGATATTGCTAAGCTCATGACATACTTAAGATGTGGGGATGGACATAAGTAGGGAGGCGAGGAGGGTGTGGTGGTCACTCATCATCCTAATATTTAGAATGTATGCTTCGTCAATTAAAGTACCCACCATAAGTTTTACTCACAGCCAATTATAAATGAAATTAAGCCGCTTATGAACTCTGACTCAGCAGTGTTCTTAGACAAGTCAGTAAAGTGTTCTTTTACTTTGGTGTTAATGCTGCTGCAGCACTGAAAATTTGGGATTTTAATTAACACCCCTACAGCCAGTCAGGATGGAGTGCAAACCAAGGCCACCGCTATTAGAGATTATCCCCGAGAGAATATATTTCACTGACAGTGATGCAAGAACATGCTGCCTTTTTTTTTTTTTTTTAATCTAACTACCAAGAATCACTTTTTAAATTGATTTTTTTATACTTTCTACAATATTTCCATTAGTTTTTGACTTGACTGGATTTGCCTTACATACATACTGTACTCTCTTTATAGCCACATTTTATATGTTGCTGGAATTTTTCAACACTGCTCTGTATTTGTGAGATTTTGATAAGAGATTTTGAAATTTCTTTTTATTCATTTTTTTAATTCAGTAAGAAAACCGCTTTGTGATGTATTCCATAACTTCCCTGATGCTTTGAACAATATTAATTGTGGCTCAAGTGATGTAAGCAACTTGTCCACATAGCCTAAATTTTGTACAGAAAATCTCTGATGGAAAAGTCACATTGTTTTTATGTTTGCTAAGTAATATCCATGGAGACAGATGACGTAGGTCTTTGTTACATTAAGAACTACATTTTCTGATTGTTATAACATAACTGAGCTAGTTAACAGGCAATCTCAAATTTCATATGGCCGGCATGAAAGAAGGAAATTTGAGGCTACATTATGTTTAAGTCTGCAATTAAAACAAATTGCCTGTAGTAATGGAGAAATATGCCTACATTTAATCTGTCCCATATGTACTTTTGTTTAAACATTTCGTCTATTTGAGCTACCAGTAGTTCCATATACATTCATAAATGAAAATGCCAACGCAATGGCAACGCAATACGACTACACTAATCATGTAGCATAAACACAGAACCAAAGGTCATAAATACACATAGATTAAAGGAAGCATCAAGGGCTTCTATATGGATTTGGACCATTAACACTTCCCCCAAATAAGGGTATTTCAACATATTACTCAGTTTTATTTAAGAAAAATATTGGTCCAATAAATCTCTTTCCACTCCCATGACATTGATCAAGCTATCCATCGATCCATTTTGTACAGCTTATCCTACTTCAGGGTCACAGATCAGCTGGAGCTCATTTTAGCTGACTAGAGTGAGAGGCAGGTACACTGTGAATTGGTTCCTCGTGAATTGCAGTGTACATTTAGACAAACAACCATTAACACTTACATTCACACAACACAAACTAGGAGTAGTCTTATAAGTGGAGTAAAAACCTTTCAAAAGTTCTTCAACAAAACTTTACCAAACAGGAAGCAAAACAAGGATCTCTGACATGATCATCTTACTTTCCCACCCTTGCGCACACAAATGTGGAAGCAATTCAATATTTGTCTGACTCAGAGAGAAGCAATATGTGGCACCATAAAATGCCCATGACCAATAATACAGTATATTAGGAATGTGTTGGGAGGGAATCAAGGAATTTGTCATGGGGAGGGAAAAGCTGAATGTGTAACAGGAAATTAACTGACTGTTCAACCTTCACAATGAAATCTAATCCGTTGATCACACGCTACTAGCATGTCATGTACCAATTCCCCCCCAATCACAAGTATGCACATATGTGTTACTCTAAAAAAAACAAGTGTTACTATACTGTTTTTTTTTGTTTATTACAAAAAACTTTGTATTGTACAGGTGTCACGACTGACAGACAATGACATTTATTTGAAAAACAAATAAAGGATCATGAAAGGGTTGAGACCCATTGGTTGCACACCACTGCAGAGAGTCACCGAGAGCAATCAGAGGACAGATGGAGCTGTAAACGTCACATCTGGAGGGAGAAATGGCAGAAGGCTAGTATGACTGCCGCCTCTGGGCACTGAGCTGATGGGTCGATTTGATTTTAAATGTGGCTTCTACAAATATAATGAACACTTGGGTGGAAGAAAAGAACACTGAGCTAATGTTTTTTTTTCTCTCTCCAAAGCTAAGATCAGCTAAGGTAAGTTATGTAATGTCAAGAAACATATTGTGTGTATTCAGCATGTGCCCTGTGATTGACTGGCTATCAGCCCAGGGTGTACCACGCTTCTTGCCCAAAATCAGATGGGATATGCTTCAGTTCACCGATGACCCAAATGTGGAATACACTGTATAATACGTATAATCCAGAGATGGAATCAAAATGAGAGAATATCACCACATATAACAAAGCCATAAACAAAAACATCCAAGGAAAATGTTGCACACAACAACAAATTAAAAGACAATGGATGTAATGTGGCAAGAGGTATTGTGGCAATATCCACGAAGTGACAAGGGATATAAAAGAATGAAAATACATATCCCTAATGAGAAGAGCAGATGGTGTATTCTGCTGGTGTTCGGGACAAGTTGTTTATCCACAGGGCATCAATTTGTAGGTTTGTACAACTGGGGCATTTCAGGCACTTTTTGAATGCGCTGTCCAATTTCTCAAACTCATTGATCTCACCACAGTGGGAGTACTACTTTAGAAGTTATTTTTTATTTTTTTGGGTGTCTGTGTAAAAGAGCCTCTCGTTTAAATTTCCTACCATTCGGCCTACCTAGTGTGAAATTTTTTTTTTACCATTTTATTTGCATTTTTTTTTATTTTCACGTATATGTTGGTCTGTCTGGCTCTCTCTACACACACACACACACACACACACTCAAAATGTCAGGTTTAACACTTAGTAACACATTTGTACTGACATGTTCACAAACAAACATCTCCCTCTCGTCTCTCGGTACACACACACGCACACGTACATACACTCACATCAGGGAAAGAGTATGGAGATCTTGGCACCTTGTCAAGTTCAATTGGGGGGAAAAAATGCAAGCCTTGAGATTTTTTGGGGTGTTGATTGAGGCTTCTCAAGGTGAAAACGTTCACTCGGAGCACATGAGCATTGGTCCTGCTTAGCATTCAACACACTGCTATCTACTATGGGTCTTAGCAGACACATAAAAGGGGATTTTAATGCTATTGCTGCACTGTCCAAAAAAAAAAGTACAATTGGAGCAAACAATTCTACTTACAGTATGTGCTCATCAACTAAATCGCCAAACCTTTCTCTTCTTTTAGTTGACAACTCAATTCATGAGCCATGATATGTGATGGTTATATTTACATAGCATTAGATAATGAGCTGCTTTCAATCTCATTGTACATGTGTGTAAGTGACAATAAAAGGTATTCAATGCGTTCTATTCCATTCTATTCTGTGACATAATCAATCTCATCTTGATTTAGTGCTGGGCCTCATTCATGTTGTACACACGAGTAGAGTATGCAGTTCAAAGCGCTACTTGATAGGTGTCTCATTTGAATGTGTTCTCCTGAGAATTTACCAGGAAATTGTATTGAAACCTCAGTCATATGGTTATTGTTGAGGCATTTTATTTCAATAAAGGAAAATGTTAATTAAAAACATTTCATGAAATGAAAATAATAGAGTACTGTCCTTCAGCAGCTTTTCCCTGTCGATTCCCAAACAACACATCCACGTACTGTACATGTCATTAGCAGGAGAGTGAAGTAAAACTTCACTAATGTTGGGCTTCTTCGCCATGCTTTCCCTTTTAATACTAAATTCCGGTCTCTATTCCGCGACTGCAGCACCTTGAGCTTTGTATCGATGTATGTGGTTTGGTCAATTCATTTGGGTGTCTGTTCTCAGCGAAAGGTTTGATGCTCACATGAGCTACCACTGCAACAGAGGAACTTCATTTGGACCAGCTCATACAAATCCAAATTTTAAAGATCATTGTCATACTTTCTCCAAATTGTACTCAGGGAAGAGTGTCTTTCATCTTTGGAACAGATAATGAATCGAGTTGGCCTTTTTTATGTATTTATTTTTTAAAACAGAGATCAACGTTGTATATTGGGTTTTTTTTTGTTTTGTTTTTTGCTGCTGCACCTTCCCTGAAGTTCTTTAGCTTCACAATCTGGTCTATTGGATTATCAAAATAAAGGATCCCTGCTCAGTTGTCCAGAAAACTCCATTAAGAATGGTGGCAGGATTTGATTTCCTCCTGAACATGTATACAAAATATATATAAAACACTGTTGTTGTTGTTTTATCCCAAAGGCACTACCACAATATACTGTATGTGTAGGTGCCTTTTGTTAAAATAAACCACTTATCAATAAAATCCATTTGTATTCAGGTTTTGCTGTTTTGGCACTTTAAATGATCATGACAAGACTGTACGACTGTAGGCTAACACGAAAAAACAAACATCAATCAATGTTCTCTCCCACTTGTTGTTGTGAGGGTCGTGGGTGTGCTGGAGCCTATCCCTGCTGATTGACAGTCAATCGCAGCTCCTGAGAATAGTTTGCATAAATATAAAATATGTATATATATTTTATTCTGTCTCAGGCAATACACATCCCCAAAACCGTTTTATGGTAATAGTATTTTATAGTTACATCAATAGTTTATGATGAAATACAATGTTTACAACTATTGGACTGTTTTCAGACATATTTATTATTCATAAATGGCTAATCCCCAAGTGGACCCCTAGCATAGCAGCTAAGGGATTTGTTAGTGCACTGCACACTTTTCTACTAAAGATTGCCACGTGGCAGGGTGACAGTGTAGGAATGTGTAATCTTTTCAAATTGAACCCCGGTCATTACTGTCCAGGTGAGCCATCTCTCATAATTGTCCTGTTTATTTTTACTCAGTCTCCAGTCAATCAAGTTCTTCCTTTACATATATTTGTCTTCTGACTAAATCTTCATTACCTGACTGTGGCCTGTTATACACATTTTATTAAACAAGGACTATTGTACTGTTATAGTATATATTGTATATGCAATTGTTTATAAATTGCTCAGCCATAGAATTCCCCAAACACGATAGATGATTGCTTGAAACACACTAGGTACCAATGTTGTGTGAAATATCGCGCTTCGGATTGGGTAATCTTGAAAATCACTCACGAGGGTGATATTAGTCTTCTTTGACAAGTACCTTATGCCCTCCTTCCTTTACTTCTGATCCCTTCTATATTTATGGCTTCCACCCACCCCTGTAAGCAGTGACTACCATATAAAGGATGTTGTTCATATCATTAGACAGACTTCCTCTCAACCCCAGGGCCCGGCCCACTCTGTTTCAGCCATAATCAAGCATGCAAAGTAACCATCAAAGGAGACATTGCTAATAAACTATCACAGTGGGCTGGAAAAAAAACACCCCCGTATACTCCTGTAGAGAAAATACTGTAAATAAATGTGTGCATGCTGAGAGGATAGATAAATCACAGTGGGGTAGGGGTGGGGGTGGTTGTTGCTGTCAGTTAGCTAAACAAAACACTAATAAAGCAGTCTCTAACACAACCTTGTCACTTATGTATACAAAATGAATCAGCAATAAGGGACATTTACAAAGCAAGACAAAATGTGCATGATACGTGGGCTACTGCAAAATTTGAATAAAGTAAATATATTACATACATCTGTTAAAAAAAACTACACATCTACTTTTGTACAAAGTAAAGTATATATGGGGATATTATGTAAGTACATGTAGTCAGGAGGAAGTTGCAAGTACTGTATATACATTCAGCATTCTTTTATTTGGGATGTGATTCTTACTGTTGATCTTTAGGTAAAATGATGAGGAGCAATGAATTTTACCACAACCTAGCATATAAGATGTTTCACAAAATAGTTTCACAAATCCTTTTTGGAAAAATGCTGACAGAAGCAGTTTGGAAAAGAACAAACACTTTCAAAAGAACTTGCCTTGGGGTCAAGCAGTTCACCAAGTACAAGAGTAAACGAAATAACAATAGCTGGAGAGTCGGTGTGTAAAACTAAAAACCTTGGTTTGGTAGTCATAAAGTCGTTTAATGAAGAAATGTTGCCCAGTTCAGTAAAATTCCTGCTTTACAGATACAGTGGGACCTCTAAATTAAAAATTAATTATCCAACCAACATTCTCAGGAAAACTCCAATAAACCTCTCCATCAAGCATGTTGTCAAATGTGACAAAAGAGAAATTTGGGCAGAGTCAATTCAACAAGCATCAACATATTGACTTTGCACTTGCTTTGCTTTTTCTTTTGCATTTGTGGCTTTTTTTTGTGTGTGTGTGTGACACAACAAGGGCTATGAAAGCTCTAACTATACTGTATATACTGGACGTTTGGTAAATTAAGCAGAGAGAGTCAAGTAGTGTTCCAATACTTTTTTCCAGCTTCACCATACAGTATACAGTGGGTACAGAAAGTATTCAGACCCACTTAAAATTTTCACTCTTTGTTATATTGCAGCCATTTGCTAAAATAATTTAAGTTCCTTTTTTCCTCATTAATGTACACACAGCACCCCATATTGACAGGGGGGGAAAACAGAATTGTTGACATTTTTGCAGATTTATTAAAAAAGAAACATTGAAATATCACACAGCCATTAGTATTCAGACCCTTTGCTCAGTATTTAGTAGAGGCACCCTTTTGAGCTAAAACATCCATGAGTCTTTTGGGGAATGAGGCAACATGTTTTTCACACCTGGATTTGAAGATCCTCTGCCATTCCTCCATTCAAGGGTCATTGTCTTGTTGGAGGGTGAACCTTCGGCCCAGTTTGAGGTCCTGAGCACCCTGGAGAAGGTTTACATCCAGGATATCCCTATACTTGGCCACATTCATCTTTCCTTCGATTGCAACCAGTCGTCCTGTCCCTGCAGCTGAAGAACACCCACACAGCATGATGCTGCCACCACCATGCTTCACTGTGGGGACTGTACTGGACAGGTGATGCGCAGTGCCTGGTTTTCTCCACACATACTGCTTAGAATTAAGGCCTAAAAGTCTTGGTCTCATCAGACCAGAGAATCTTATTTCTCACCATCTTGGAGTCCCTCAGGTGTTTTTTAGCAAACTCCATGCGGGCTTTCATGTGTCTTGCACTGAGGAGAGGCTTCCGTCGGGCCACTCAGCCATAAAGCCCTGACTGGTGGAGGGCTGCATTGATGGTTGACTTTCTAGAACTTTCTCCCATCTCCCGACTGCATCTCTGGAGCTCAGCCACAGTGATTTTTCAGTTCTTCTTTATCTCTCTCACCAAGGTTCTTCTCCCCCGATTGCTCAGCTTGGCCGGACGACCAACTCTAGGAAGGGTTCTGGTCGTCCCAAACATCTTCCATTTAAGGATTTTGGAGGCCACTATGCTCTCAGGAACCTTAAGTGCAGCAGAAATTTTTTTTGTAACCTTGGCCAGATCTGTGCCTGTACCTTGGCCAGATCTGTGCCTTGCCACAATTATGTCTCTTCACGCAGTTCCTTTGACCTCATGATTCTCATTTGCTCTGACATGCACTGTGAGCTGTTAGGTCTTCTATAGATAGGGGTGTGGCTTTCCTAATCATGTCCAATCAGTAGAATCAAACACAGCTGGACTCCAATGAAGGTGTAGAACCATCTCAAGTATGATCAGAAGAAATGGACAGCACCCGAGTTAAATATAGTGTCACAGCAAAGGGTCTGAATACTTATGGCTGTGTGATATTTCAGTTTTTCTTTTTTAATAAATCTGCAAAAATTTCAACAATTCCGTTTTTTTCTACGAAATTACCCCTGGCGCACAGTTGCATCGCCCGCCGCACCGGATTTATGCCATTCATGATAATAGAGCCTGTAGTGTTAAACTGTTCTTCACCATTTCAGTTTTCCAGATGTTTTTTTTTTTTTTATTGTCTGGCATGATTCGCCACTCCCTCATGTAAGAACTTGAGCATGTTCGTTTGCATCAGCAATTATCCTTCACAATTGTAATGTGCAGTTAGCTAGCTAGCTATACCTATTCCCTGACAATACATCTCAGTTCGTCTACTGGCGTAGCCGCCTTAGAATGCCTCGTTGTCGGCCATGACTGCTCGCACATCACACGGCGAAAGACGCAAGGGCGGCGGACATATTATTGTAAAAGTCTGAATTGACAGCCAGCATGTGGACCTGGGCTTCAGGCTGGCATGCCCATTTGAGAGCGTTTCATAGTGGTGGCGTGGAAAACCCCTGCGATGATCCACTGGAATATACTGTACTCTGGCCACCAGAGACTTTAAGACTTAAATTTTCGCATCTCAAACATGAAGTTATGCGCAGGCTGAAGAATGATGTTAGACAAAGTACTGTAGCATCCATTTTTCCAGGACTAGTAGTGGTATTTGATTGACAGTTGAGCAGGTTTGGTTTCAGCACATTCAGCGGACATGCCCACAGCGTCTGAGAGCAGAGAATGGTGTGATTTTTAACAATTTTGAAGCCTCATTTTAGATTATTTACAATGTTTTAATAGTTCAGATATGACAGGATTTTAACAACACTCTCCTCTGTGGTTTGTCAAATTTAAAAGACATTTTTTTTTACTTCACGGGAATTTAAAATCTAAATTAAAGTATTAACATTGTTAAAATATTAGCCCGTGTTACACAGAGAGTGGCGCATCAGAGATGTAAGAGTACAACCAAAGCGGAAAATTGTCGCGTCTGTGTGCGCATTTACTCATTTACACAGCCTCCCGCAAACAGCTATTTAGATAGTACACTTGACAACTTCATACTAGTGTCTGGTGTGATATACAGGTGTATAATACTTGACGGACAGTGACAATTGTTTTCACCACAACAGAGTGGTAGAAGTTATTATCAGCTGGTAATCGGCCAAACCGCTGTTCGTTGCTTCCCGCTGTTCCCTTTCACATACAGTAGCTGCCATCCAACTTCTCTTGTAAATTTGCATGTCGACGGAGTATTACTGTTGTTTCTCATTCCAAACAAACTGGAGGTCAACCAGCATCTTAATCCACTTTGAGAGAAGTATTGTGAATTTGCAGTGTTAATGTGGCCATGACTGAGCCTCTGTTGTCATACTTTATATCATTCCCTCTGCAACCTAATGGAAATATAAATGGGTGCATTGATTAGTGTTTAAAGATGGGACTTAAATAGATTAAAAGCTCACCACCCAGGGAAAAAAAATAATCTCTGCACACACTCTTGATCTAAGGTTCCTCGATGGACAGCTATGACAAGGGTTAGCTACTGTATATGTAGAAACATAGTATATAGTAGGTGTTTGGATGTGAAGAGTCAAGAGTCAATTAGAATTATTGAAAACCTGAACTCATCCTGAATTCATCTCATCATAGTGAACTGAAAATTGTAATATTCTTCAACTGATGAAAACCTTATACATTATTAAAGTCACGGACTCCCAGAAGTGTGAACATTTTCTACACAATGGTGCTGTGAAGTCAAATCTACAACTTGTGGCATAATAACAATCAAAAACTTGAAAATATATGAGAATGGTCTTGTTTTAGCATCCCCAAACTGGCCATCTCTAAGAACAGACTTGAATAAAAATGGAAAAATAAGGGAGCCGTTGTCGGACAAAGAGTAAAAGACAAAATTTGTATTGGTATTTTCAAAAGCCTTTGGTAAAACTCAATATTTCACACACGCATCCTCACAGGTGTAGACTAAAACTGCAACATAACATTGCTTGCCAGATAAGAAGCAAACAGAATATGTTCAGTGTGGAAAATAAGACTTTGGCATTCTTGTCTCTCCACTTCAAGCATATAATTTCCTCATTTCCTTATCTTGATCTTTTGTGTAGAAACAAGACAAGTGGATATGTCGATGAATGCCATTCAATCTGATGAGATCTATGCAATAAAGTATGAGTGTGGAAGAGGGTAGGACCATTTTCTCTGCAGAATGTCGTGGTGCTTTCAAAGTGATTTTGATGTTTCCAGACACGATTTCTATTTGAACTGTGAAGAAACACAAGACTGAAATGTAATACTTCTCTTTTAACTCATTCACTGCCAGCCCTCCAAGTTAACATGTATATTTGACTTCGAAAGCAGTCAGTGGCACTGACTGTGTTAAGATTCAATTGTAGCTTCAATATGCAAATCACTATGTTCTCATAAACCAATGAGACAAGACAAGAGGCAATAACCTCATATTCACTGTTGACTTCACTAAGTGCTTTTTCTCTTCCGCCACAGTCCTTCTCTCCCACTTTGATCTAATGTGTTTTTCAGTAAAATTGTGATGTCCTCCATTGTTGAATCTCTTGTGTTCTCACATCACAATCACCTCTGTTGGCGTCCTCATTTTGACCCTCTCAAGTTGACGTCGCTTCTCTTCTCTTCTGTCTTCCTCAAGGAGTCAGTGTCACATATGTTGTAATAAATGCCGACAGCCTCTCAGCCACACCACTTGTGTTCAGTGTTTGTTTTTGTCTTTCAACCAAGCACGATGCATGCCCTGTTTCACAGCTATACCTGTCACTTCATCCTGACCTCTTGACCACTGCCTCTCCCTTCATCAAGAGTCCCGCCATCTCTTCCACAGCTGATGCCAAACTTGTCTTGCAACTTTGGTAGCTCAAGTACTTCTCTTTAATGCCCTTCGCCATAGCATGCTCAAAAAAGTCAGTGTTATTTAAACATTAGATAAAACTGCACAATGTAAATAAATGAAATAAAATAAATACAAAATAAACTACCTTCAATATAAGCCATTTACAAAATTAATAATGCTAATTTTATATGGAGCTCTTCCAGGTAGTTAAATAAGCAACTCAAATATTAAGAAAACCTTTTGCACATGGTACAGTGCCATCCTACACCACTCCAATTGAAAACTACAATAATACAACATTTTTTTAAATGGATACTCATAGTTTTACATTCTATATACAGTGGGTACGAAAACTATTCAGACCCCATTAAATTCTTCACTCTTTGTTATATTGCAGCCATTTGCTGAAATCATGTACATGTACGTTCACCATCCAACCTGAATAACTGGAGAGGATCTGCAAAGAGGAATGGGAGAGGATCCCCAAATCCAGGTGTGAAAAACTTGTTGCATCATTCCCAAAAAGACTCATGGCTGTATTAGCTCACAAGGGTGCAACTACTAAATACTGAGCAAAGGCTCTGAATATTTATGGCTGTGTGATATTTCAGTTTTTCTTTTTTAATAAATTTGCAAACCTTACTACAATTCCATTATTAAATAATAATTCAATATGGGGTGCTGTGTGTACATTAATGAGGAAAAAAAACATTTTAGCAAATGCCTGCAACATAACAAAGAGTGAAAATTTTAAGGGGGTCTGAATACTTTCTGTTTCCACTGTATTTTTGCAAAGACTGAATATGCAGCTCTCATTGGATCTCCTTAGATTATGCAGGGATAACGAATGTTGTGACTCTGTATGTATGTTACATAATCCAATCTGCATGGTGAATATAATTTAATAACTATGTCAAGCATGGATGCCTGGACAAACATGTCAGCACCAATAAAAAGTGAACAGAACTTGAACTGGATCAACAGGGTTGCCAAATAAAAAAGTACAAAGACCACAATTATGACTTTAACATAAAAACTGTTTGGCCCTGCTTGAAATCACTATTATACAGTATATACTGTACATCAAACAATTAGCACTTCTTCAGATATGAATTTCTTCAAAGAAACAAGTAATTGCAGGGATAAGTGAGGGGAACCTGAAAGTAGGCTAACAGCATAGTTATCTCTTGGCAAGTGATAAGAAGTCACAAATAGCTCTTAGAACTATTAGTCAGGTGTTCAAGGAAAAAGGTCTAATTAATGACTTCAACAGAGAATCTCAGTTACATCCACTATTGATAATGCGGTTAATTTCGTACATTCAAAAAGTACCATTCTCTGGCACAACTCCACAACAAACCACATGTATATATATTTTTTCACCAAGAATTTTACAAAAATTGTCATCAATTCAGTGGACAATCTGTAATGGTCAACATGAAAAGAAAAGCAATCGGTTATGCAATAGGGATCTCCTTCATGAAATTATAGATAAAAAGGCTAGTCTATGATCATCAATGAAGGGAGGGATAGATGGATAGCTAATGGCTTACTTCTTCATCATTTATTCCTGCACTGTGTGTACTATTTGCTTCCCAACATACCCTAATGTAGCCAGAGGGCACATCTCCTCTGCTCTGGATCTTTCTCATATGCGCTTGGATACTGTGTGCATGTGTCTTTGAAAATAACTGCATTTGATGAACCAACATTATAGTGACTACAACTATGTGTGAAAAAGGGGGTGTTGAAGCATTGTGAGAGATGCATATTAAAGGGAAAAAAGTTTGTTGTAGTTCCATCCCGTGATCACTTATTTACTTTGATCAGAACCTTCGACAAGTCCATCTAACTTTTCTCTCGCCTGTGCTGGAAGAATGCCACAGGCAGTGATCTCTTAAAATGAGAATACAGCTGAGCCAAGCAGATATACAGTACACACACAAAAGTGACCCCAGAGCATTTACATCAGTTGACGGACAAAAAGGCAATGAAAGACACTCACAAGAAGCTACAGTATATAAGCAAAAAATACACACACATGAAAAAACACCAGTGCCATTGATGCTCAGCTTTGAGAAATGATTACCTGGATATATGACACATTAGTTCAGAAATATGTGACTAAAATAGGCAGTTTAACCAATCCCTATTTAAAAATACATAGCAATGACAATTAAACATGGAATGAGCTATTTCTACTGGTTCAGGGTGTAAAGAGGAAACCGCAGCACAATGCATATCTCAGAAATGGAAGTGAGGCAGCTTAATTAGGGCCAATTCTGAACAAAATCATGTCATGTTTTGAAACCCTTAGGTGCATTGAGATAAAAGCAAACAGAAAGTGGCATATCAGACTAAAAAGAAAGAGAGGGTGATTAGAGGAAGAGTGGGAGTATACGTTTGCTGCTGCTTGGTGTGTTGTTTCAGACAAAAGATCTCACTTTCAAGACATGGGTCTTGGATAAGTGTAGGTAAAAACAATTTATGTCATTCTTTTCTTACTTCCTCCTTGTTACTCAAGGGTTGGGTTCAATATTATATTGCGGTATTGAATCTAAATAGGTTACAAAATCCAAAACAGTTGAAAAGACTGAACTTGCATGTTCATATGGAAAGATATTAGCTAATTATCTTATGATCCTGCATTTGTAAACTGGAGCAGACACCCTACCGAGAACATACTGTAAGCTAGCTCCATGATTAACACTAACTGGGTAAAATATGAGTAATAAGTATGTTTATCCTTTCCATTGTAAAGGCACCCAAAATTGCCCTGAAATGGTGTTCAAAATAACTTTCTAAAACCATTTCGTAGTAGTTAATTTGTGTGGTATGCTTGTGTAGAGTAGAGGTAAGCAATGCTTTTCTTAGATCGAGCATAGACTACAATATGGTTGTGCCTTCTTTTTACTAATGTCAGCACGTTACACTTACACTTGTATTCTTTATTAAATTCATTAGAAAGTTCCATGCTGTTGTGCTGCTATGACCACATACTAGCTAGTCATGGTCATCTTTCCTAGTTAACCGGATGGTGGAAACAATCCAGATAAAGATTTATTGATCCAACTCTACTCTGGTGAATCAAACAGTACTATAGGCCTACCACTTGCTGGACCTGCTCAGTCTTTCAGGTCATGGAGGTTCAATCGAAGACCAGTGAACAACTTCTTTACACTTGAAGACATTTCTCCTTTTAACCTTGTACTATTTGCATAATGTATTACTTAATAAAAGACCTTTGGTTCCATTTTCCCAGAATAAAAAATCTAAAATAAATAAATTAATTAATTAATAAATCTCACAATCGCCCAAATGCAACTTCACACCAGCTTCCAATTTGCAGCACCCTCTACACTCCCTACGTCTGTGATCAGGCCCACACTGAGATGAACAAAGTTTGATTGATTGATGGATTGTTTGGTTGATTGAGCTGTCATAGGATGTTTACCAACGCAGTATGTTTGGGGTGAAAATTAGCTTTAGCTTGTATTTCTTTCCTATGTCTGAAGTATAGACAGCATTGTGAAATGGGTATGGGTGAAGAGGAGAGAAATGGTCTTAGAGTGGATAAGGATGACAGTACAAGGGGAGAAAGGGAAAGATTCTACACTTAAAAATGATAGCGGAATATTAGGGATGGAAGACATAGGGGCAATAAATGGAAGAGAGGAGGGAAAAAAGTAATTTGAGATGCTAACATTTTGGCAGTGGTGAAAAGTGAGGGCCAGCAATGCCTTGTCTGCTGGTCAGAAGCACTGATCTACAATTACATGTGATGCCATATCAATCTACCGTATTTTCACGACCATAAGGCGCACATAAAAGTCTTACATTTTCTCCAAAATGGACGGGGCGCCTTATAATGCGGCGCGCCTTATGTGTGGACCGAGTTCCAACATCTATAAATGTTGTTGTGTGATGAGCGCTCCACTTGACTTTTTAAAAAAAAAATTAAGCATTTCCTGCCGACACGCTGCTTACACAGAGGAAAAGCGGACGTGGCTGAGGACAGGGGAAGGATGCATGAAGTAGGACGCTAAAGCCACGCCCCCAGTAGGTATATAGCGCTAGGGTGTTTTTTTTTTTTTTTTTTTATAACCGCTTGACTGACTGGGAGCATTTCCGCTGTGTGCATTGTGCAAAACAACATAGGTTTGGCTAAGGACCCCCGAAAATGTCACCTACGAAGAGACACGCTTACGAAGCACAGTTTAAACTGAAAGCTGCAAGTGGAGGAAGCAGGAAAACGAGCTTTGAAAAGACTACAAGTGCAACAAGTCAAGAAGACGAAGCTGAGTTTCCGCGAAAAAAAAAGATCAAACAAAACGCGGAAACAAGGCGAGGTGGCCGAGTTGGAATACCAACTCGAGCAATGGATAAATGAGTAAAGAACAGCCGGGAGAAGTGTCCCTACAGTCACCATTCGACTGATTGCAATAACTCGGGGCTTGCCATCATTCCGGGAGGCTTGACGAACTGCTCGACATCCGTGTAAACAGGGCGTTCAAAGTGAAGTTGTAAGCGGCGTGGGAGCCATGGATGACAGATGGCGACCACAGCTTTACAAAGACAGGGAGGCAACGCCAGGCGAGTTACGCCACCATATGTGAATGGATTGTGGATGCTTGGGCTAAGGTATCTGCTTTGACTGCTGTCCGAGCTTTCGCGAAAGTAGGCATCATTGCTGAACAGCCCCCCAGCAACGAGACTGACTCCGACAATGACGAGAGGGAACAAGGCGTGTTTGTTGGAGAACTTGCCCAGCTGTTCATTTCGGATATAGATCATGAGGACTTTGATGGATTTGTGGATGAGGATTGATAAAAAAATAACGTGAGTACATTTTTAAATACTTCAATAAAGTACAACCGAACTCAGTTTTGCTCCCGCTGCCTTTTTAAAAACATTGTTTTAGCGTGCATGCATGCTACCGTATGTTCTAAGCTAGCGTATGTTTTACCATGCCTGCGCCCAATAATACGTGCGTATGTGTTAAATACAGAAATAGACCCCGTAACGGAGACTGCGCCTTTTAATACGGTGCGCCCTACGGCCGTGAAAATACGGTAATCTGCCCAGGGCGTTCAGAATCAGTAGTGCTGGCCTATGTCACTTAAACTATATTACCAATAGGGTGTTTCTTTAACCAATCAGATTAAAAATGTTTCCTATATGTGGACTGAAATATGTTCCATCCTCTAATTTATTGATCAAAGCAAAGCATGTTACAGCCAACTTCAACTAGCAAAACACATGTATTGCGATCTGTACACATTAGTACTTTGAATAATCAGCATCTCGGGTAAGTGTGATATATTTATTTAAATGTCTTAGGTTTTTGTCATGTTATTATATAAATATTAATTGATGACGTACATGGCACAGTTGCATTTTGTATAATATTGATGGTTTAAATAATTACGACGTGATAGTGGTTGTATTAAGAGGTGGATTAAGTTGGGTAAATGCACAGTGAAGGCCCAGGTACCAAATGCCACTACATTTTTGGGGGAATCTCTGAAAATATCTGAGTTATGGTGGACCACCTTCAAGGGAAGTTAACAGAAGAAGAACATGGCATGTATGGATCTTACAAAGTGTCTGTAGTTTGTATGTTTTTTTGTTTTTTGGTTATTGCTTTACAATTTCACGGATAACAGTGGCAAATTTTGTTTTACACTGGTGGATCATTTCGCTGCATAGTGCGCATCACCAAAGCAATTCACGATGTCATTTAGTACGTCTTTTTTAGTCATTAAATTGAAGAATGTTTTGTTCTTTTTATGTTTTAATATTGTATGACAGTTAAATGTTTGTTAAAACACTACTTTTTGTAGCAGTGACATGTGGTGTGGTTCATAGCTGGTGAGGCATTGCTATTTGAATCAGCATTCTTTTTACACACAACTTTGGCCATAAGGAACTTTATTTCTAGTTGTTTAGAGAGAGCATATTAGTAATTTCTTACTTTTTATTTTAAAGGCTCCACATTAATTTAGAAAAAAAATAATTTAAATTTAGGCCAATACTAAAATATTCTATTCATTTTGTTCAAGTGTGTTATTAGAATTCTTAAAAATTTTAAACAGACCATTCAACAAAAAACAATTAATTTGATTTTTTGATTATTTCTTTTATCTTATGATCTCCTTTGAGGTATTCCAAAGGAATGTTTTGAGTCTTTTTAATGGTGAGAATGATTTTTCACTGTTTGTAGCTGGCACGGTGAGTCCGAGCTGGAGTACCTTTGTCGCCACTGGTACAGTCTGGATCAAAATCTTTTCGGCAAAAAAAAACTGAGAAGCTGTCCGGGTGTTTTGTGGGCTCTACAGCCCGATGAGTTCAGCCTTACAAAATCAAAGAATCTTCAAGCTAGCGAGGTGTCTGCGTAAAGAACGTCACCAACGTGAACCTGTGTGCTCTAGTGCTGCCACAGCCCCACTGAAGGGGGTGCCTGCCATTGTGGCTAACAGCCACTGTGTGGCAGAATATTGTCTTCCTCACCACACGCTTTATCTGCAATTTTATGCAATCAACAAAACTATATGTACAACACAAATATTAAATACAATACCAACTATGGAAAATCGTAATGCATATTTCAAGTGTCGGAAAACATAATGGAGATGAGAAGAGAGATAGAACACGCACTTAACAATGGCCTCCTCTGTTGAAGTTCTGTAATTTTTATCAAGAAGTACTGCTACTGTGCTGTGCTATTTTCAGTTTTTTTTGTGAGGGATTGCGCAATCTCAGGTGAGGATGGCGGCTCACTGCCTCACTTCCCGCCTTGGCCATGTTTTTGAGCAGGAAATACGTAAATTCAGCAATTTAAAAGATTAAATCTTGGACATTATTGGATTCAAAAAACAAAATTAGTGTAAAGCACAGAACAGAAAATTAAAATGAAAAATAATTTTATGTAGACGTAATCATTGTTTATTCATTTATTTTTTTTAAGTCTTTACATACAGGTGACGTTCTGCCTGACCTCACGTTGCTGTTTTTTAGAGATGCTAGTCTGATTCCTGGCTACTGTTGACATAATTCCCAAGGCACCAAACACCACTGCTCACCACCACCTCAACGCCCACCACTCCACACACTAAGCTGAGGGGTGCCACACCATTTGTAAAGGATATAATTGAAGTACTTTTTATAAGTCACTGTCACTTCTCTTTCCCTGAGGAAAATTTGCTTCACCTGTCAACCCTGCCGCAATGTCAGTCATCATACAGCACCCATCACAAATTTTACAAGTTAGTCAAGTTTCTTTCTCTCTTGAATCAGTTTCTTAAGTAACACAATCATTTTTTTCTTATCGACTTCTGGATCTCTCTCTCTCTCTCTCTCTCTCACACACACACACACACGCGCGCGCACACACACACGCACGTTCACACACAAAGCTCTCTTCCCGTCTGGCGTTGCTTCCAGCCTAAAACCAAACCATGTGTGGGAGCTATCCTGTGCTGGCCTAAACTGTCCAATCAAAATTGACCAGATGATCTTGGAAGATTCTTTGGAGTCTAGGTGTTATGGGTCCATAAAGAGGTAAAAAAATCGGTGCACTTGGTTGGAGACACATCGTAAACTTCATTCGGTCCTACTTCTTATTACTTTAAACTCAGACTAGAATGCACTTCTTGGATGCAACAAGTATATGCAGCCACTATCTTGGGGCAGAGTTCTGGAATTCACTATTTTCTTTGTTAGCTTTTATTTTAGCTTTATTTCGGTCAGCTATATGTTTTCTAGCTGCAACTGTCTTTACTGTACTCCCGTTTATCCTCACTCCTGCTTTTTCTGTATCATGCTTTGTTCCTATTTGAAACCGTTTCACTCTCACTTGGCTGAGCTCCCTTCAACTCCCTCTGTCACTTGTTTTTGGCTTTTTTTTTTTTTTTTGCACCCCCTCCTCTCTCACCCCAAACTCCCATCACTCCCTCGTGCCCCACCACCACCAAGGCATGAAAACGGCGCTCCATTAGGAGTGCCTTGGCTAAGCCTAGTCTGACACGTCTTGCTTTGATCAGCCATGAGCTGCGCTAAACACCACACTAAACTCCCAGTCTAGAGAGGCGGAGGAGGTTGAGAAGGAGGAAGTTGGGTAGCAAGGGTTTGGGAAAGATGGGACCGCCAAGATTAAAGCAGTGAAAGGAGATGCCGATGGAGAGACAATAAAAGGAGGAATACAAATACTGAACAGTTTCTCTCACTACTTTTGGTTTGATAACACATTTTCTGTGCATCTTTTTTATTGCTTATATCTGCACTCTCCCTTCCAGCAACATCTGTATGATGCGTCATCAGCCAACAGTATTTGTACACCAATCAGAACAACTTTTAGAGCATCAGTCAAAAGAGCCATCTTGTCCGTCTTGTGATTTAAATAAATATTGTGCTCACCCAGCCGTGTACACAAACCTGTTGAAAAGACTACAAGTGCAACACTAGAAGTGGAAATATGAGCAAAAGTCTTTTTTCGACACCTCAATACCAGCAAAATGACAAAAAGTTCAAGTCTTTTTCTCCCGAGGAGTGAAGAGAAAAGGGATTTCCGGTCAGTGCTAATCAATCAGGCCATAATAATGGCTCCCATGCCTAGCTGTCGACTGGAGGGGTCAAGGCATCCCGTGACCCATCGCCCAGGGCCCAGGGGCCAAAGCCCCTCTCAGAATAGCACCCCAGGACACACTCCCCAGGCTAATTGTCCTAGCCAGTGTCGGCCTTTTCAGTGCCCCCCCCCCCCCCCCACACCCGCCCCCCCTTTACTCACCTCCTTCCACTTTCTCCCTCATTCTTCACTCTTTCCTCTCCCTTAACTCCTCTCCTCCTCACAACTCTGCAATCCTCTCACTTTCTATACAACTTGTATGCCGGTATGTCCTCGCAGGAGGAGGAGGACGGGGTATGAGATTTGGAGTTTAATAAAAGTAGAAATGGCAAACACCAGCGCAGAGATGGAGTGAGGAGAGCTTGTCAAAGAGAGGTTGGAGAAGGGAGGAGGAAGACTTGCAGACAGCGAGTTGGGACAGAGAAGTCAACAGAACCACAGGGAAGAGGACTGACTCAAAGCCTGCCCAAATCCTCCTCCGGGACATCAGTAGAACAGAGCTCTGTGACGGGCCTATCCCCTTAAATCTGCACATCAATTGCTTTGCATCAGCTTCTGTGTCAGGGAGCCCGAATCCTAGAATCAGCCTGACCACATCAATGCATACAAAACCACAACAAGACCGGGAGAAAACGTGCGCACACAGACACACAGGAGGACACGAGAGTCCGGAGCAAACCCCATTCCGGCTTAGTGCAATGGCATTCCTTTCATTCCAAGCGCACGCTGCTAATTAACAACATTAGCTCCCACAGGCGGAGAGACAGATTGATGGAGATGTATCCCAGGGTTGCACAAGCACCACATCTTGAATGCCATTTGCGCTGCTTTCTCTCTTTCATTCTCAGTCCCATTCAAGCAAGTCTTTCCTACTCTTAGCCTCGGTCAGGTCCTGGTCAGACAGCAGCGATAAGCACAAGCAGGGAGTGAGTACAAAAATCCAAACACTAATTAAAATTGCACATTTAAAAAGAAAATGAAAAAAAATCAATTGGCTACTCACTGGGAACCTCCTCTTTATTGCCTGCTTTTTCCTGATCTGTCACTCCTTATCCTCTTCCTCCAGTGTAGCAAGAGGTGTGTATTGTGTCAGTCCGATAGAGGAAAGTTGCCGTCTCCTTACGTGAGCATGTGTGTGCGCGCTTGTGTGAAAGGGAGAGGCAACGTGCGCATCTGTCTCTGTGTCTTGCACTGCTCTGACTGAGCGAGCTGAGGCTGTTTTAAACAGACTGCTCTCCCCCCCATGTGACCAGCCCAGCCACAGGCAGGAATACATTACTGACACGCACGCACCCATGCACGCGCGCGCACATGCACTCTCTCTCTCTCTCTCTCTCTCTCTCTCTCTCTCCCTCTCTCTCTCACGCACACAAATCATGTCCAGAGTGCGCCCCCTAGCCACCCCTCACAGAAGTGTAGGGAGCAGCTCAAACACATACTGTTTAGATGTAATATGGACTCACAATTATAAACATGGGGAAATGAGGCAGCAACACATCTATTAAGAAAGAGCCGTATTGTGAGCAAAAATAAAGTTTCTTAAGCACATAGACAAACGGTTTAGTTTTCTGATGTGTTTTGGCGTCTTTACCACAGCAGTGGTTCACACCTGGAAGCATTGACCTTTTCAGTAATGGAAACCTTTTAAAATTGACCTTCAGCTGCAGAACTGCCTCAGCTGCATTACAGGTAGGACACGTTTAAGGAACAAAAACAAGGGGAAACAACACACATGAGGTGTTACCAGTGGAATACCCACTGACAGGTACACTTAATTTTCAAAAGGGTCACAAGTATTTTTATGACATTTCAGTCCGAGGATTAGTATGGCAGCTTGAATTTCAGATTGTGTTTTGAAAAAAAATATTTTCCAGTAATTCATTTATATCCAATAATAATGAAGACCTCTGGAGAAATGTAACATAGAAGTCATTGTGACATGAGTAGACTTCATCATCTTTAAATTAAAAAAAACAACAACACACATTTGTGAGACACTGTAGATAACATTGATATGTGATTAGTTTTACACAGTGCCTTCCCAATTTCTTTCTTTTTTATAGATAAACAATCATTCACACTCACACTCACACCTAAGGACAATTTAGAGTCATCAGTGAACATAACATGGATGTTTTTGGAATGGGGGAATGTTTTTTGGGGGAGAGGCGGTAGTTATCACCCTCAGAAAACCAATGCAAGCACAGGGAGAACATGCAAACTTCACACAGCTATTAGGTTGGAACCCCGGATTCACACCCCCAGACTCAGAACTGGGAGGCGGGTGTGCTGACCACTTTACATCGTGTAGACTGGCTGAAGGATAACTGTAACTACAAAATACAATTAATTTGATCTAACCCATTCTACGGGTATATTTTCCATGATATATGTAACAGCATTGTCATGGCAACCTTTGCACAACTGTTTGTGATAATAGTAAGAAATACAGGTAAAGGGATTAGTTGGGACCTGCTCGCCACTGATAAACACTTCACACCTTGTATTCAAAATGTCATTCAACTTAAGCCACTGCCAAGTGTCTTGAATTTACCCTGCCGCATTGTCTTGCATTGATAAGCATGACTACATTGTAAACAATGAGTTATAATGAAGAAGGTTGACATTCAGAAGCCAAAGTCAAGATAGGTGCTATTCCTGGCTCTTTTCACCAAATGTCACTCGAATCGGTTTATACTTCAAATTAAAAAGGACAATTTACATTAAGAGACAATGCAGTGCAATGTCTTTTGGTCTATTGTTAAGACAAGTTAAATGCAGAATTTGATCATGTGAAATGCAGGATGTACAATGTACTAATCCTGCAAATAGGAAAAATACTAAATTTATAATATTATTATTTTATTATTATTTATAATCAATTTGTCATGCCTTTTTAGCTTTCTATTCTCAGCAGACACAAATGTCATGCACTGGGCTTCATTTTTTCTATACAAAAACAGTAACACAATAAAATACACATAATAGATGATAGATTCTGTATCGCAAACATGTTTCTGTACATTGTATGTTAATCTGTGTATTCTGGTACTCGGCTGAAATCCTCAGACTGCTCCTCCTTAATTGGTAGCCCTTGTCATCGATTCTACCCACACCCACAAATCGGTGCAAAGGAAGGAGAACTGATGGACGACTGGATCCCACCAGCTGCTTTCATTAGTCACCAGTTTAAAAAGGACTCGTTTTGCCTCTCTTGCTAGCTGCAGTTATTTAATGTGAGCAGGCATGGATCAGGTGGTAGAGTGGTCGTCTCCCAACCCAAAGGTTGTGGGTTCGATCCTGTCCATACTGATACATACAGTACATGCACACTGAACCCCCAGTTGCTTCTGATGCTGTGTCATCATAGGTGAATGAGGAGACCTATTCAGACCCATTCATTGTACATTTAAATTCTGGTATTACACTGAATAATGTCTGGACAAAGAAGTATGTATCTTTTATGAACAAAAGTTGAATTGACGTCCTTGGTTGGGAAGGGGCAAAACCGTGACAAAAACAGCCCGATTGTCTTTGTGTGTGTACCGGGCCTAACAAAAGACAAATAATCTGTTCCAGAGTCAAGCTCAAAACCCAAAGATTGACAAAAACAATGGCACTGAAGTCTGACAAGTGAAGTGTTAAGTGTACTTTTTTCTCTTTATCCTTGACTGAAAAATGAGAGCTTTTACAACATCTGGGAACTGTTTTAAATCCTGAAAAAAATGCATAATGGCTACTTTCAATATTAGAACTTCGTTTACAATATTTTTGTTATTTTAAATTTGGTCTGTAAATTTGGTTCTTGCAGCTGGACTGATCTGAACTCCACTCTGTGATTGACTCGCAACCAGTCCAGGGTGCACCCCTGCCTCTCGCTCAAAGTCAGCTGGGGATAGGCTCCAGCTCACCTGTAATTATGTCAAGCGCTATAGATAATGGTTGGATGAAGGGATCAGAACCTCGCTGCAATATTGTTCGATGGCGGACCTACGCCTACCGCTTTCACTAGATTTGATCTGTTTGTTTGGTGTGCAGCAGGGTTCAAATGATAGTATTTATACAAAGAGAAAAGATGTGCGATTGCACCATTATTTTTTTTAAACATGTCCTTAGGTGGTGCCCTAAGGAAGTGTACTACCATTAAAATCCATTATGTCTCCACTTTAATGGTAATTAAATGATATTTCAACTAAACGTTTTAGATTTTAGTTTCCCTTCATAGTTTGTTATTATGAATACATTTTTATAATAACTATAATCTGTGTGAACTGAGGTTACATAATGTAGTTCCATAGATGTTTAGCAAACAACATCTCGGAATATATTGTTCTTAAAAGGTTCACCCCAAAGAAAATAGCAAAACGCAGTGTTTGTTGTCCATCTGAAGATGCAATGGTGAGGGTTTCTACACACTTGCATCATCCTCTGTTTGCACAGCATATGAGTAACACTGTTTATGTGACTTGTGCTGATAAAAAGTGTGTGATAAAATGAAATAGAACACACATTTGTATTTGAATTGTCTTGGGAAAGATGGATAGAGATTGTGTATCTGTGAAAGGAAGGAGTATAATAAATATGCATCGCTTATCAGCATGTCTTAGGGTTTTAGTTTGGGTCAGCCAGATAGAATCCGCTTCAATGGCAGACTGTGGATGAAAAGCAACAACACGCCTTTGGGCTCTGTGGCATCCTATTCCCAAAATCAGCAACGTCATCTGGCCCACAAGCCTTCATGAACACTGCCAAGCATTTATTTGCACTGATAAGGTGAGCACAAAATGTCAGTGTTTTCTATGCAAGGTGTGTCTGTGGAGTGGATTATTTTCCATCCTCAAATTAGACCTCTTTAGAAGTGATATTGCTGGAGGCTTCGATGTCATAATGTCACATTGGTCTCCATCCTCCCATCTGCTTAATGCGTGGAGATGAATGCAGGGCATTTGCTGCATTTTAATTTGATATTCCTTCCAGAAAAACTACAGTAAAACCCAACTCCTTGCAAGATACAGAATATATTTGAAAGATGTATTTGTAGAAAGATACATTTGTCAAATGTATCACAGATAAAGAATGAATGCTTCTTTGAAACTGGACTCATTTAACCTCAAGTGTTGAGTGTTTAAGGAGTTCCTTCTGAATGTTTATTTATTTGTATCTTTGTCTGGCTGCCAACCCGCAAGAAAAACTGCCTGTGTTTTGGGCCAGTGCAAATTAGTCCTATTCAATTACTGTGACGTATTTTAACACAGCAAAATGCTGCAGTTTGCCAGCTCTCCTCCATTTTAGAATGTCAACTGGCCCCAGGAGTCATTTCCATCAAACCAAGGGCAGGTTTCAGGTTGGCTTCCCTAACCAAAGTTCACACCTGCTCAATTGAACCACAACCTGGGGCTAAATATCACTGAAGCAAAACAAATATTAGAGGTGTATACATCATTCTGATCGAGGGTACACAACATTGGTGTGCAGAAGGTCAACTTCTTTGGCAACAATCATTTGTATAGCATACAGTGATATAGTCAGAATCACACACATCCATTATCACTGTGTGATACCTATTGTTGGATTGTGTGGTTAAGAGACAGTCATAATTAAATCATTGATACAAATTAAAAATACAGTACATTAGCATCTTCTTAATGCTGCCCAATACAAACTGGGATTGTCATTTCACTTTTCATTGAAGTGAAACTGTATAATGTTCACAGATTAATGACATTCGGGTGCTCTTTAAAAAAACAAAAACATTATCTTGTATGTATCCAAAAGTTATTCGTGCAGTCTCCCATAGTTGACATTTTCTTGTTTTAAGAATAGATTTATGGCACAAGGTGAGTGCTGAATTTGGCTTTTGACTATCATTCAGGGAGCAATAACACTAGTAGTTCAATCTGTTTTATCCTGTTCCAATTTCTCTCCATCTCAAAGCTCCTCCTTTCTAGCACCCTTTAGTCTCCACCTCAATGCATTTCCCCATTTCTCCCATTCTCCCGCATTGGTGATTATTTTCCCCTTTTGCATTTACAAAAATGATATTTTCGTCTTGTATTGTTAACTGTCTCCCACCTGACAAAGGAAAAAATAATAATAAAAATTTCCATATGAATTAATAGATGCCTAGAAAAATTAGGTCCCTAAAGGTTCTTCTTTTGTGTCTTAGATGCTGATGATATCAGATGTACTCAAAACAAATGGGGCAAAATTAGCCAACCAGGCTGATAGGCGACAGGGTCAAACAAATAATTTTAGCACCTTCATATTATCATTACTTTCTTAAAAAGCTTCTGCATCAAATTAAAAGTTAAATATTCGAGAGATCACTTGTACAGTGTACTTACTTTAGTGGCTTGCCTGTTTAAAGGAGACTGTGTCTTTGAGGGTTTGGCTTTAATATTGTGGACCTTCTATCTTTGGATTGAAGATCTGTGGACACTAGACAACTATGACTCGCCAACACAAAGTATGTATGTCATTTGAAAAGACATCCATTATTTTTCAACATTGTGGGCTCTTGTATTGGGGTTTGATAATAAATGTTTATTGGAGGCGGCACGGTGGGACCGGTTAGAGCGTCCGCCTCACAGTTCTGAGGACCGGGGTTCAATCCCCGGCCCCGCCTGTGTGGAGTTTGCATGTCCTCCCTGTGCCTGCGTAGGTTTTCTCCGGGTACTCCGGTTTCCTCCCACATCCCAAAAACATGCATGGTAGGTTAATTGGAGTCTCTAAATTGCCCGTAGGTGTGAATGTGAGTGCAAATGGTTGTTTGTTTATATGTGCCCTGCGATTGGCTGGCAACCAGTTCAGGGTGTACCCCACCTCCTGCCCGATGATAGCTGGGATAGGCTCCAGCACGCCCGCGACCCTAGTGAGGATAAGCGGCTCAGAAAATGGATGGATGTTTATTGGACATTTACTTTTTGAGTTATTTTTCCCCATATCCCCAAAGTAAACCTATTTTCCCTCGAGCCACACAGAAAGGTTTGACCGGACACACTATTCTCCATAGGATAGATTTACAAAATTTAAATGGCTGCAGTTAAGGACTTCATTTTTGTTTTTTGCAATGTGTAAATATGCCAAGGTTCCGGACTTGAATTGAGTACACCATTAGTAGTGCATTCTACAGTACATAAAACAATACAATTCTACTGTTCCTTAAGTTCTCATGACTGTTCCCATGTTATTCCATCCATCCATTTTCTGAGCCGCTTATCCTCACAAGGGTCGCGGGAGTGCTGGAGCTTATCCCAGCTATCTTCGGGCAGGAGGCGGGGTACACCCCGAACTGGTTGCCAGCCAATCGCAGGGCACATACAAAGGTACAATTGATCCATTCATCATTAACATATAAAAGGTTATATTACCCACAATCATGATATCTTCTTCTACCTTGCAATAGTTCTCCAAGTATTAATGAGTGTTCTCTTAAATTTGCTCCTCTCTCTCGGTTTTGCACTTCATAATTACCTATTAGATGATTCTCCTTCCAAGCTTCCCTTTTTCTTTATTTTTACCAGATTTTCTTAATTTTATATTTTATTTACTACTAATATTTTTATTTGTAATAAATTTATAAAGTTTGAGTTGTTCTAAGGCTCCTAACATTTGCACATTTCCTTTTGAGACTAATTATATTGCTTTATGTTCTCCCCTAGTCCTCAATTCATCAGGTATTTGTTATATTGAGGCACTTTTACCATAATATCTATTTTCTCTGCTCTATTTTTAGCTAAATAGGTGCAGTTGATCACTTCAGCAATAAAACAGAACGTCTTCTTTTACTTTGCATTTATTGTCAACTACTGTGACAATTTAACTAATTTAGTTGCCTCTTTGTGAGGTATTTTTTTTCTGCAACTTTGACCTCTATTTTGTCACCTTACACTCTATAAACAACACTATGTTCTCCTCCACAATTCTTTGTAGCACTTTAATTTCACTCCAGGTCCACCTTTTTCATACTCATGTTCGTTTCCACATTTTCCACATCTGCCTACTTTTGCAATAGCCTGCTATATGACCATATTTTTGAAATTTTTAACTTCTGAGCAGTGGTGCTGTATAACATATTTTCTAACATAATGTAGCTCGTATATACTATAATAACTGACATAGGAAGAGCTTTTCCCAAAAATGAATACAGACTCAGTATGCTCTTTTTCCATCTCCTGCCTTGTTTTCAATCTCCTTATGCCTGGATCAGACTACAAGACAAATCGGGTCTTTCACAATTGCAGTATGTCAGACTACTGCCATAAAATCTTGCCGTATCTCGGTCAGACAGTGGCAACTCTACACGACATGTATTCCAATACCACCGTATTCTGTCTTTTATGATCACTGGGCTTTATCTTGTCAAATCAAACACTGTCAGAGAGGTAGAACCAGAAAACATGTCACCAGTAGATACACCAGATACACCCATAAAAATGGCGACGATAAAAATAATGGATCGCGCCATTGTATTTTATTGTGTTGATGAAAAAAAGAACAAAAGAGAGGAACCGTCACCGATGCTCGGGAGTGAGCTGTCCATTCAAGAAGAGCTTCACGTACTTTTAATACAATATGGCTTGCAAGCAGGGAACATAATGTTATGTAGCCTAGCAAGTACTAGTACTAGCAAGCCGGCGTTCAGTCCAGTAATGCTCTCAGGGTTCAGTAAACATTGCGTGCATGCGTCTGAATAAATATTGACAACGGCGCCCAAGTATTTTGACAACGGTGAGGAAGGGACGCGATGTGTAAGTCACATTACGCAGTCCTATTGGTCGACATCAAGGTGCGCTGTCGGAGAGTTGTTGTTGAGATGTCACACAACACGGAAGATATCCCAAAAAAATCAAACATGATAGACTTTCATTTTAGTGTCGTAGGGCCATCGTATGGCCAAATCGTTGGTCGTGGATTATGTCACACAACAAGAAGTTTTGTCGTTCCCGACAAAATATGTCAGGCCCGATTTGGGAACTCGCCCACGATAGCTAATTGGGCCAATATCGGGGCTAAAAGCCTGTAGTCTGATCTAGGCATTAAACATACATCTAATGTCATCTTTTAATTTATCCCTATCCTCTTTTGTTGGAATACCATGTAGCACCCTTTTTTGTTACTTGACTATTTCACTTTTTATCTCAATGACTTCTGTGTAGTGTCTTTCTAAATTTCATAGCTTTTCCACATTTTTCCTCATTTTTACTTACACTCAACATATTCCTGTCGCTCAATACTTTTGCCTTCGTAATTACTCCAAGTTTCCCTTGTATTTCAATATCACAATCAGGTTCCACCATTTTGTCCCGCCCTTTTGTAGTGATGACCAACTTTCATTTACTACATGGTCCACATCTGCCATTAGTCTGTCATTTTGATAGAATTCTGAGTTGTTGGGGTGAATAGTATTCTCAGTACTTCCTTTCAGAAAGCATTTGGATCCCATTTGTTCTGATTTTAAGTATTTTATTGTTTGCTTGTTTGTTTGTTTTTGTTAGTTTACCAACCAGTGCCTTCCTCTAAGCATTAGTTCTGTTCTCTCACAATAAACAGATGAGTTCAGTGTGAATACACAGCAACAAGACAAGCTAAATTTAGCGTGTGTAATTTTTGTCATTTCAAGACATGGATCATCAAACATTACAATTACGGCTCTGCTTGACCAATTATGTCCAACAGTGGTTTATACACCACGAAACAATAGCGTGGCAATAATCTTCCAATTTATAATCACTATATCACTGATCAAAAATATCTGTCCTCGCTTTCTATGAGCAATGGTGAAAACGTTAATTTCTCTGACACTTAAACATTACAACAGAAGTGCTGATAGTCTGCCAGCAATCTGGCAGTGCCATGGGCTTCCCAATGAAGTGAAAAACTATATCCTGTGAGAAAAAAAAAATCATGTGACACTGCCGGGCTTTTTGGCAGCACATCAGACATCCTGCTGTGTCTTTTAAATTAGAAAGACACAAACAGGTCATACAGTAAAAACAACAAAGCCCAAAGTTCAGCGATAGTGATGGTGTCTCCTGCGTCGATGCTGAGGATAAAATACTGAAACTGTAATTAGAGGGTTGTTATTGCAGTTCAAAGTGACTAATTGATTGGCGCTCATTTAAAAACTTTTTTTTTTCCCATTTACACTGCTTTTTCCCCCTACTGTCAACGGCATATTGCGCATTTAAACTGCACCAATCAATGTTGGCAACATATCCACAGCACATTTTATGTTGTGATCTTGCTTTCAGCAAAACACTTGCTCAAACTACACAAACATCAATAACTCACCGCCACTGCCTGATTTTAGGAAACTACATCAAAGTCTGCAGCACCTCTATTATCTCCAGACTGATTCAGTGCGTACCTTTTAGTATCTAAATAAATAAATAACAGCGGTATAGCTGCTGTAATTCCAGAGGTTTAAACTGACCCATGCTACAAACATAAAAACCCTGGTATACTTCTCTTTCGGTTAATCTACAAAAATAATTATTAAAGTGCTTTGCAGTCCCATTTAAAGGAATATGTTATCTAAAATATAACGTATGTAGAAAACACACAAACTAACAAACAGACTCATGGTCCATGACACAGGTGTCAAACCTAAGGTGAAATCTCTGGTCTAGGTGTATCATGTCTGTAAATGTCAATTTTTACTTTTTTCAAAATAATAATAATTTTTAATTAAAATATTTTTTTCAAAATAATAATAATTATAATAATAATTTTAAAAATCAGGTATGCAAAAAGCCTGCTTGATTGGGCAAAGCAGCTACTGTAACACGGAGCCACTCCAGAGTCTCCATTTTGCCACCAAACCACTAACCACTTATTATCCCTAAATACTGAATAGGTCTTCATCAATGAGGACCATCAAAGCTGAAGCAAAATTATGAATAAGATTAGTCCAGTGCATGCTGTGTGCCGCATGCTGTTTGTCATCTTCAATGATCCTCAACAGATTAGCAATCTTCTTGGCAATTAAAATTCCAATCATAAATGGGAAAAATACATCCAGATGCTCAGAGAGAGAGAGAGAGAGAGAGAGAGAGAGAGAGAGTGAGAGAGAGAGAGCGAGCGAGAGAGAGAGAGATGGGTAAATATTTTACTTGAAATTTGACATAAAGGGGAATACCGTGTGCAAATGGTCTGGGAATGTTATTAGCATATCCATGTTCTAAGCATATGCAATTACCATTAGCGGTATAATGTTAGATAAATAAGGGTACATTGCTTTCACAAGTGAATTAATTGGATAAGGATGATAGCATTAGCATATTTTACATAACACAATTGCTGCAAAATTCATTTCCATCTCATTATCTAGCATTGATCTGAACTAATATGATAAGAAACCGTTAGAACAGACATTTTCGATTAAGATTTCATGAATATAGAAATGTGTCTATTGTTTAAATATGAACAATAGTAACTACTATGCAGTGTGTGCACTGTGCCGTGATGCAGTTTACTACAGATTCCCAGAGATGCGTGTCCACCAAGCTAATTTTCTACCGCTAGTCTAATACAATATAAAGGAGAGGAACAACATATACTGCAACAACTAATTGCAACAGAACATACCTTATCCTTATCCATGGTTAATTAGCCAATTCAATACATTTGTGTATTGTGTGTAATTGATCACTTCAAAACTTTTGGATTTTCTTCTTTTTTTTATAAAGATCAAAGACAAAAACAAACAATTGACAGAAAATCAGTCATTGAGTTACTCAGAGAAACTAAAAAAATGGAAATTCATTGAGTCACAATGGCATCAATGGATGAGTGAAACAACATTTAAATGTGGCCTGAGATGTTTGCACACAACAGTATTGGACTTTATTAGTATTATTATTATTATTGTTGTTGTTGTTGTGTGATGTGATACATGAAACCGCATTTTAGAACTGATTAATTTAAAATGTTTCAGCTTAGTTACATCTCACATTATTTGACCACATTTACGTTTAATATTATATATAAATATGCATGTGTCGGGCGGCACGGTGGCCGACTGGTTAGAGCGTCAGCCTCACAGTTCTGAGGACCCGGGTTCAATCCCCCGCCCCTCCTGTGTGGAGTTTGCATGTTCTCCCCGTGCCTGCGTGGGTTTTCTCCGGGTACTCCGGTTTCCTCCCACATCCCAAAAACATGCATGAATTGGAGACTCTAAATTGCCCGTAGGCATGACTGTGAGTGCGAATGGTTGTTTGTTCCTATGTGCCCTGCGATTGGCTGGCAACCAGTTCAGGGTGTACCCCGCCTCCTGCCCGATGACAGCTGGGATAGGCTCCAGCACGCCCGCGACCCTAGTGAGGAGAAGCGGCTCAGAAAATGGATGGATGGATGCATGTGTCGCTACATGACACATTTTGGGAAAGGCTTAATTGTAGTCTACAATTACAACAGTAAATGTACAATGTGCTCTTGTAGATGGTATACTTTTGGATTGTGTTATGAGCCCACTTGTCCATCCTCTATACTGCTTATCCTCACCAGGTATCATGGGTGTGCAGGTCCCTATCCCAGCTGACTTCGGGCAAGAGGGTGGGTACACTCTGGACTGATCACCAACAAATTGCTGGGCACATATACAAAAACAACCATTAGCGTCTAAGGGAAGTCTAGATTCTTCCATGAACCTAACGTGTTTTTTTATGGAATGTGGAAGGAAACTGGAGAACTCAAACAAAACCCACGCAAGCGCAGGGAGAACATGCAAACTTCACACAGGAAGCCCAGAGCCCGGATTTGAACCTCCACCCTCAGAACAGTGAGGCAGATGAGCCATGCCGCAGAGGTATGAGTCTGTAAGTAAAATACATATTCTTGCATAACAAATGGGTTACCGGATGATAATTAGGGGTGAGTCAGATATATCTTCCTTTAACATTTCATCTAAATGACAGCATTGGGAGGATTTATGTGGTATATTCATCTGCAAATTTTGCACACAAAAGAAAAAAAAAAGCCTGCATGAATTAGCAGTGAAGCAAACACAACAGCACAATGCTATCAGCTGTCAAAATCAAAAGCTGCTCCTCCAATTGTCTTAGTTTGAGGACTAAAAGTGTCTGTTTTCTATTTATATCTCATGAACAGCTTTTTGCCTGGCTCTCCAAGCCAGACACACTTCAATATCCTGCTGAGCGTTAAGGAATGAAAGAGACTGAGAGATGGCTGGGTAACAATTGACAATTGTTGAGACACTCCAGATGCACACATGCACTGCACACTCACAACACCTGTTGAGATACACTAGGGGACGCACACCACAAAAACTAAAAAGGTCTTTTTGTTGGAGGACAGAAAATACACACACAAAAAAAGATGCAAAATTTTTTTTTAAAATGGACAGCAACAAATAAAGGCAAACAGACAACAGCATGAGAGTTTGGCTGCTGGGTGGATGTGTCAAAGAGAGGCTCCAATCTGAGGAGATTGAGAATTGAGCCAAAAATGAAATGAAGCCTAACCTCAGCACTGAGCCTTGTGGTGTTTTGCCTCATCCTGCTCTATGGAATAAACACGTTTCTCTGCGTTAACACATTTGTCCCTGTTTATCTCCTGGAATCAATCATACTGTGTGCATGAATATGTGACTTGACATGCAGTAAACTATTTTATTCAAGAGTTTTTTATCCTGAATGTGGATGTATTTCTTTTTGCATGAACATCTCACAACACATCCCACAGCATGAGCCCTGTGACCCAGATTTTGTTAACAGCCTCTCAACAACCCTTCATGCGCCATCTGAAATTAATCCCTTGGTTGCCTTTGACACGCATCTTGCAAATCAATGTCAATATCTTGACTGTCTCAAGAAGAGAGTCTAGTTTCCAGAAAAAGAATCGGCTAAAAGACAATGAATGGAAACTGTGTTCGTAAGATTCTTCTTGCATTATGCACATGAAAAACCATACAAATCGAAGTCAGTCATCAAAATCAGTTAATTGTTATACACCTGTAGCAATAATGTTAACTGGCATGATGACAACATTAAATACAGAGAGGATTGTTGTATGAGCTGAGAGTCTTCACATAAACACTAAACACAAGATTTTGCAGTGCACATTTTATTTTTATGTTATTATTGATGTTGACTTATTGTATTTTTGCAGCCACGGTAGAGATGCGAGTATCACTTTGGTCACATCTTTTCCTCTTTGCTATCACTCGCACTGGTATAAAACATTACACACTCGTGGAGTGTTCTTTCGATGATTAGTGAGCTTAAGTCTCACAAATATGTTGAAGTTCCTTTAGATTCAGGGAAGTAATATCACACATGATGAGAGTTAGACCTCTAAGTTTTTATGCAATGTTTTTTAGCCATTAATTTATTTTGGGTGGATTTCCAGAAGGCAGGCTATAACCTTATATAGCACTCGTTGTGTATGCCTTTAAAAGTATTAACTTTGGCATTGTCAAACCACAGTTAATTGTGAGGCTTTTTTAAGCACAATGTCATCTTGTCAAAAAAAAAAAAAAAAAAAAAACATGCCTCCCGCTAATGTAACAGCAGTGTGCTTGGATGATTTATGGGCCTTGTTGAAAGCAGTCCAGCAAGATGGTAAACTCTGAATGTCCCTTTGACTTTTATTGCAACGTTTCTTATGCATAGATTGTTCCTGTCTGTAGTCATTACTACTTGTACGGTCTACAACTTTGTAACTTTATGCTCGTCTATGACTATGACTCACATGGCATAGATAAATCTCCAAAACCAAACATTAAGAAGTTTGTTACTTTGTGTGGTAGGCTCTTCCTAAACCTGTCATCATAATCTTCTGTGTTTGCAGTGATCCTCAGCTGGTAATAGGGTGTAACACATGAGCAGACCTACTCTTCGCCACTTACAAAATACATGTTAATGTTGTTTTACATGAAAGTAAAACAAAGGATAAGACCATTTAACCAATATGAACATCATTTTGCAATGCTCTAAAAGATAAAATGTTTAAGTGATGACCAAAAGGCTCTGAAGGGTATGAATACTGGAGAAAAAGCAGGAGCAAGAAAAGTATCTAAATGTGTGTTAGGCATTTCTGTAGATCACATGCCACTATTTTGCAAGCCTTCAATCAAGATGTAATTTACAAGTCTGGGTTTCTGTTACCGCATTTTATTTCCTCCAGGCCGGTGAGCAACAGCTTTTATTTGGCAGGAGCTTAAAGTCGAGCAGAAACAAGTTGGGATTTTATTTTTTATTTTTTTTTGCCCGTGGTTTCCAACTGCAAAGGTTTTATTCGACCACAACGTGGGAGAGATGAGGTTGGGAGAGACAAAAGGGGCGTAAGACGTGAAGGTTAGGATAAGAATGGAAATGGTGAGCCAAACAGAGGAGCATGGAGGTAGACAGACAGAATCTATTAATCTGGGCACAAGAGGGTTGGAAACAGGTTTGGAAGGTGAATATAATGTAATATACTATCAAAGGAATTTTTTAACAGTTGCTTTGGTATTTTAACTTTACTTTGTTGATTTCGTGAGTTAAGCAGCTCATCTTTCTACTCCACCCACTGACTTAAATTACGCTGCACAAGAGAGGGCTTAGTGCAGTACAGTGTTCAAAATGAAGTCAAAAGATAAATCAGCTTGTCCTTTTGCCTCTTTGGGTGGCAAAGGGAAGCACATGGAACACACAAACATCATTAAGCTGTAGCAGAAAATCCTATCACAAAATTGGTAGTGACTGGAGATGGATTTTTAAAATTGTTTTTAATGATGAATCATGCTAAGAGGACATGAAGCTCAGTCTTATTCAGTCACACTTTAAAGTCGCAGTCCCATAACATTCTCAACAGGAAACCTCACACTTGGCAGAATGAATTTGATTTGAGAGGAGTGAACTTGTAATGGCCTTGTAAATGTGAATTAGTATCATTATGAATTATCTCATTATATGTTGTCAAGATAATAGTTTATAATTTATCTGCCTGTCTATCTACAATATAATCCACTGTGAGTGAGGAGAATGAAGGAGCGCGACAAGAAAAAGAATGAGTGGAGAGGTGTGGGGAAGCAAGAAAAAATGAAGGAAGGCAGTGGAAGAGGTCATGGTGAGGAAAAGCAGTGTCTTTGGGGAAAGGAAGGGGCGGACATTACATGCCAGAAAAAGGTTGATGAGGCAAAGTTGGTGAGTGAGCGTCTGAACAGGTTGGAGCGGCAACAACAGACGTGTAGGGTATGAGTAAAAATAAAAAATATTAATGAAGGGGAGGAGAATGAAGTGACAAAGAGTAAAAGTCAAAGATGTGATTAAATATTTGGGAGAGAGGGGAGAAGATAGATGGAAACAAGAAGAAACAGGCAGGATCACATAATGGAATACCAATTTGGGAAATGTCAGAAAAAGGCATGCAGAAACAAAGAATCCCAGAAATAGACACATTTGGAACAGGGATCAGTTGATTCTGTCTGTATACAATGTTTCATTAATGGCCGGCTACTTCTCTGTGAAGTCTTAAAACCTATTGTGGCCTCAGCTTTGCATTCCACCTTTTACCAAACAGATTGCATGATGTGAGTGATGCTGATGCGGTATTGGACTAAATAACGGCTAAGTAAATAAAAGGGACCTTGCGACGCCTGCTGTCCCCTTTTTCCAAGAGCTGTGCATATATTTGCTCTGGAAATGTTTAGCACAAGCTTCCGTCTCCGAGTTATACATGTGTAATTATGGCATCGTAATCTTCCACAAGCGCCTTCTTCTATGTGGTTTTAAGGAAATGCAAAGCTTTAGGGACATTGGTAGGGCTTGTAATGACAATGTGGCATTTTCAGCCACAAAAAGTAAGCCCTATGCTTCTACAGTGGCACCATTTTAGAATTTTCTAAAAACAAAAACAAAAATATGCATGACTTCACATCAGCAAAAAGACTTCAGCGACACTTTTGTGTGCTTTGTTTCCTTGTTGTGTGTACCAGTAAATTGAGAATTATGATGGCTATAGAACTGGAAATGGAACTTATTGTGACATGTAAAGTGATAAAACATATCTGTCCTTGTAAAATACAGTCAAAGTGACAATAATCAATAATGTGATTATTAATAGTTCCTAAAATAGCTAGCTCTGTTTATGGTAATATCTCCTAACAAGCACACCCAGTAATCCTCCCTCTGCACTTTGCGACGTGTTACTCGTCCACAACGTAGCTTCAAAGATCAGGATGAATGCATAACTGTTTGTTTTGTTGTTTTACTGTACATATTTTAATTTATGTATCCACTTGTCTGACAGTTAAGAATGTAACATCAACCCGCATGAAAATATTGCCTCAATATAAGTTTTTATGGTGACAAAAAAGGGTTTTGAAACTAGAACAAATAGGAAGTCGACCCGGGGCCACAAAACTGATTCTGGTCAACTTTAAACAATTACATTACTTGTCAAATTATAATCAAAAATGTCTTATCATTATTGTTGTTTTTTTTCCCCTCACTGCCATTAAGTCATCAGATTCAATGATGGATTTTTTTTTTTATTTCAACTTCATCTTTTTGAAAAAGTAACCACTCATCTCACACCCTTCACTCAATCTCAACAGATAATCTAACGCACTGCAGGCAGACTGACATTACGTGTGTTTTGCTGGGTAGCATTGTTCCTGGACTTAGCTTTGGAATATATATCTCAAAAGATTAATTGTACTTTAAGTCACATACATATTTTGCCAGGTCAAAATATTTTTTGTGAGTTCAGGGTCACGAGTGAGCTGGAGCCCATCCCCGCTGACCTTGGGCAAGAGGCAGGGTACACACTGGGCAAGTCACCAGTCAGTTGTTGGGCACATATAGACACACAAACCTTCACATTTACATTCAGATGTCTAGACAGGGCGGCACGGTGGCCGACTGGTTAGAGCGTCAGCCTCACAGTTCTGAGGTGCGGGATTCAATCCCCGTCCCCGCCTGTGTGGAGTTTGCATGTTCTCCCCGTGCCTGCGTGGGTTTTCTCCGGGCACACCGGTTTCCTCCCACATCCCAAAAACATGCATTAATTGGAGACTCTAAATTGCCCGTAGGCATGACTGTGAGTGCGAATGGTTGTTAGTTTCTATGTGCCCTGCGATTGGCTGGCAACCGGTTCAGGGTGTACCCCGCCGCCTGCCCGATGAGAGGTGGGATAGGCTCCAGCACGCCCGCGACCCGACTAAGGAGAAGCGGCTCAGAAAATGGATGGATGGATGGATGTCTAGACAGGTTAGAGTATTTAATTAACCTAGCATGCATGATTTTGGAATGTTAAAGGAAGCCTGAGTACCTGGAGAAAACCCACACAGGCATAAGGAGAAAAATAAAAATAATAAAAACATTTCAGTCACCCCTTGAATTTCTTCCCATCCAAAAACTCATGAGTGGGAGTTTATGTGGTTTGAAAGGTGTGACTGTAAAGGAGAGAAATAGCTTTTTGAAATCTGCCTTAAAGTTTTACACCCACTGTGACCCAAAAAGACAGTAAAAAGAAAAATACTTTCCTCGCAAAATAGAAAACTAGGACATGATAATTTTCTTGTAGGCCAAATCATGGAGAAAAAAAATAATTTAGGATGCCTATATGTACCTTTAAGTCATTGTTCTTTCACTCCCACATCTCTGACTGTTATTATTTTCCAAACACACAACCGACTCAGCAGGGTTCTTCTTAGTTTCAGACCCCAACTGCGCACCATCTGTTGGGGGAGATTGGCACTACTTTGTTGGTTAAGTGCAGAACATAAGTTTGCACCATAGGTCTGAAAACAGAATGAATGAAAACTAAACATAAATTCAGAAATTGGTTAAATTTTCACTAATAGGGAAAAAGGGGGAGATGATTTGCTTCCAATTCTGCTTTAATGGTGATTTAGCTGTCTTTTTGTCTTTTTTCCCTTAACGATGAGCCAGAAGGCATTTACTGCACGTGATTATACAGAAGTTATGTTGGTAAATCCACTATACCTGAGCGTTAATATTTGTAAATATAAAAATATAAATGAGCAATTATTAAAACATCATCAGCAATTATATTAGACACCATCTAATAATAAACAGGAGTTTATAAAACCACCACAATGACAACAGATCAAGGGATAGAGTTTTTCCTCCTTTTTTCCTCCTATCAAGGCAGGGGACGCCTGTTGTCTAAAAAAAGCGAATGTCAAATGAAATATCCGTGCGAACCCTCACGGAATCAGCACTTTATCACCAAAGCTACTGAATTACACTTGTTAATAAGAGTCTGGAAGCTTGTATATAGTGCTCGCAGGGGACACATCGCCAAACAAGTAGACCCCGGATCAAACCCCACTGCGTTGACAACTTCACACATCCATTAAGTATGTGCACCTTATCAGAAGCGAACACTTTTAGCTCACGCTAATCTGTGTAGCAAGCAAACTATGACAACAAGATTTTAGACAGTTTAGTCCAGCAGCCGGACTCCAGCCGTCACTTGAAATTTGCTGAGAATATGGGCTGAGAAACTCGGTGGTGGGAGAGGTATTATGCAAATAGCTGCATTGTTACATCACAATCAGAAAGACAATTATATGTGAACCAATCAATAGATAGCAGTATGTCCATCTCCAGCCTGGACAAGCTAATGGCACCCCAAAAAAGAAGTACTGAGAAGTGTATCTTGAGACCTTTTACAACAGAGACACAATAAAATATAAATATTGTATTGAACTGTAACAAACCATATGAATTCGTGGAAATTTTACAGAATGATTATCTCATTAATAACCAGTAATGTTCCAAACGAATCGTCATAGAGTAGCTAAATTGAAAACAACATAGTTCCTTTGGCGGAATAAGGTCACCAGACAAGGTCTCAGTCACACGTCAACTGCACATTCACTTTTTGTAATGAAAGGGGGAAAAAAATAAATAAATAAAAAATAAAATAAAAAAACACCAGCTGAAGTTTTAATAGAAAAGAGTGACATCTACCACCACAGAAAAGTCCAGCGACAGATTGGGAAGCAAAACAAAACATAGTGAAAAAGAGATTGAGCATGGAGATATGAAAAGGTAATCAAAAAGGACACATATTAATCGAGAAAAGCATATGGGATGTTTGAAATGAGAACACAGAAATAAAAGTGGGTGGAAAAAAAGAGCAAAATCCGAAAAAAAAAACATGAGCTGCCCTTTTAGAGCCTGAGTACAGCATGCTGGTGGACCGACTGATGCAAATTTGCTGATTGCGTTGGAAGAAATGGGACTGGCATGGAAAAATCTTTGGACTTTCTAACAGTGTAACACTAACAAGAAAGTTCAGTTTATAGACTGGGGATATTGGACAGTTTTTTAGTCTGAATGGCCTCTCTATTATAGACATACTGTACATGTTATACAGTAGTTTGATTGTACTCTTGTTGACACGATGATTACAACCTATGGGGAAAAACACAGTTTGGTTTCTAAATAAAGAACTCCTTCTCCCTCACATATTTCTAAGTATGTAGTTTTCTATGATGTGGATGGTAATTTACGTTATGTTTGTAAACTCATTCACTCTGTCAGGATTTAACTACATCTCAGCAGCAACAACAACCACACACTCAAAGATTTCTTCCTTGCACGAAGACAAAAGCACAGAATTTGGCGCACATCCTGGTTGGGACACTTTGTCATTATGTTGTAAAAAGAGCTTAACCTTGATGGCAAACACCATCAGAACAAACAACCTTTGCTGAAAAACTGCAAAACCATCCATACATTTAGGACTTGGGGGCAAGGACAAATCTGAGAAAATATATATAGCTGGTAAGGAGCATTTCTGGCTGACCCTCACCAATCATTAAAAGGCAGACAGAACCTAAAAAATAAAAGGGAGAGAAACAAAAAATAACATGAAAATGTTTTAATATTCTTTGCACTGGTGTATGCTATTTAAGCTCCATTTCCAGCAATATTAGGAATACGTTCATGTTTACCTGCTTCATAAGTTCATTTGCCCATCAAACCTTAAATATAGTAAGACTTTAAAACAACTATATCCAGTAGATTGATCTGAAATCAACATTAAAATCATGTTGATACAGTGCCTTGTAAAGGGGAGAATACCATTTATGTCATTGCCATAATAACACTATCACCTATACACTAGGCTAGACGTCTTTAATATTGGAGGACTGCAAAAAACTCCACTATGGTGTTATGATAATAATACATGGTTTAAGACTAATCTTTTCAACATGGAAAACTACTTTCATGATCTATTGTTGACTATTTATTTATTTGTGTGTTGTAATGTTCAAAACTAACACAAATAAAAGCTGAAAGTTCTAACTTTTGTGCAGTGCTTGTTTACTGTAAAATGTTAATTTTTAAATGTTTGGTTCGTGTTTGATGCACTCAATTTGAACTTACTACGTTGGCTGAAAGGTGAAATCATGTACTGTATAAGACAAACTTAACTGTCTGACATACAGTACATCACCAATCTACATGTCGTACATTCAGCACATGTAATTCATCTAATCATCATTCAGTCTACTACTCACTTCTCAGCGGTAATGTCAATCTGTCTGAACTCTGGAAGGTAACATCTTGTTCCTTAATGCCTACCAGGCAATGAGTATGAAGTGTTGTTTGTCTGCTCTGTACTTCTGGATATTTTGTGCATGATTTGCTCAACAGCACTTGCTTTGTCTGGAAGTGACGCAATGACGAATGAAGAAGGTAAATCCAAATCTATACTGTCTATACTGTAACAGGATACTGTATGCATGTGTTCCATTATTAATGTAACCTCAATTATAGCTGCTTCGAAGAACACAATCTTAGTTTGCATGCAGTTATGCTCTGCACTAAAGCTGATTTTGCCCATAACAAAAAAAAAAGAAAAAAATCATATTTCACATGGGGAAATGATGATAAAGTAGCATTTTAGTGGTTTATACATACATATACAAGTAAACAGTAGCAGATTTCTTCAGCGATACCTTACGGCTTAAACCCATAGATTTAGTCAATTTCTTCCTGGGTTTTAGTTTGTAGGGTGAGTACAGTCAACATTGCTTCTTAGGGCGCTTTCACATGAGCACCGTTTAGTTACTATGAATGGAACTTAATGTTGTTTTACCCATGGTGTAGTTTGTTAAGTTAGGTTTGAACACAGTCATCTAACTTGGTTGTGCACCAAATCAACTGGTTTGTGTGATCTGGGTAGGGTTCCAAACGAACTCTGGCACAACTCGCTTGTGATGAGAAAGCGGTCCAAAATGGAATGGCTGGATGGAAAGAAACTGAACTGCGGGGAAGTTTACAAACCCACATCAACTGATTCAGATCGGAAAATGTGGACTATAGGTGTTAAATCAATTTAATTATTAATTTTGTGAATTTGAACACCACCACTAAAACCTCCATGCCAGAGGTTACGTTAGTTTTTTGATATTTTGTGGATTTGGCATTGGAAAATCCTTTTTAAATGTTGGCATAGATTCAACGATTAAATATCAAAAATAAAAAATAAAAAAAATAAAAACATTTCAAAACTGTTTATTTCTCAGTTATTTTTGTGTCATTGGAAAAATAAATGAGGTACGTATCTGTAAAGGCTCAAATGTAGGGTTGATGCATTTATATTTTAGTAATGTTTAGCCTTGGCAGAGGTCTGTGCTCTACTGAGTGCCTTTCCAATGGTTTGTGTTGGTACTGTTATTTTAATAAACACATTAAAACATTTCTGCTGTTAGAGGTTTCTTTTATTTGTAATCTTTTAAACATTTTAATGTGTGACATCCAACAAATTCACCTTGAGTGAGCTGTTTTATCCCCAACTGCATAAGTGGAGTTGCTTAATGGTCACAGCTTCCTTGTGTCAATGCATGTGTTAAGTGGGGGCTGTTGACAAAAAGAGCATGTGTGTTTAGTCAGCTTCATTTAAGTAAATAAAGGCTTTAAAAGAATGTTCTCATTGCTTTTTCATTTGATGAGTGATTTCTGGAGATGACAGGAGGTACAGCGGTTTCCACTCTTGAAGCCCTTCATTAGAGGTGGCTCCCTCACGCCAACCTTTGGTTTTGGTTCAAAGGTCAAGACGTCCAAAGCCTGCTTGTTTCACTCCCCGTGGTTAGATTTGCCCTTTCACACGTGTGTCATTACACATAACTTGGCCCAAAAACACATTTTTGTTAGTTGGAAT